>NC_136497.1:5475093-5507593 GCF_053919585.1 Euprymna scolopes | reverse complement strand
TTTTTGGTTGCTCTCGATCTTGCAAAGCTGGTTGGATGCTACAACTTATAGTCCATAATGCTTTATTATTTAGTATTTTATATCTCATTGGATTACCATTAATCAATGGCTTTTGACGATTTGTTTCCAATAATTTAAAAATACAGTTTATTTTCAATTTGGTACTCTATATATGTGTCCTTGTGCCATGCAAATGTATAGCGTGATCTTATTTCCATTGGCCTATGCTGACCTATGTAGTTTAACGACTTATTTTGAAATCAATTTAATAATCATTCAGACTCGCTTTCCAAGATCTTGCGATTATTTTCATGTGTTATTTTATTATTTCTGCCACCGAAATGGTCAGAACATAAAATCGGTTCTGTATACGTAAGGGTGTGTTTATGTCTCGCAAGTGGACAGATATTAAATATCTCGACGTAAACAGTTTCAGTTAGTATTGATCCAAGCAGAAAAAAAAACCAGCGTGGATCTAAGAAACAGAATAAAATTTGTAAAACTTACAAAAATATAAAAAGTTATAAATCAAACCATCTTTGGTCTCCGCAGCTGTTGATAACTGGTTTCTTTTTCCTTTTTGATAAGATTTTCTTGTTTGTTTCTTGAAAATAAATATTCAATAAATGAATTATAAGACAAAATTATTGCTGCTATATATTTCAGAACTTCAAGCCTATCATCAATATTATTAGATTTTAGACTCTTTTTTTTAGAATATGTAGAAGAGGGAGAGACTAGTGGCCGATGCATCAGCCCAGATCTTGTACTTGCATTAGATATTATTCCGGTTGAGTTTAACTGGCAGTCTCCATAGCAGGTACAGCTGTGGCGTAGTCTATGGCATTAGTAGAGCCATTATGAAGGACACCAAACATTTAATGAATTGCATATAAAAAATATGTTTTAACGCAGGAATAAAATAAGGCATATTACACGGACGTGCATAATTCAAATAGAAATGAATAAAACATTGAAATAGAAGTTAGCAAGTGCGATCTAAAATATGAATAGAATTCGGTAAATCAAGATTTTAGAAAAACGAAATTTTATAACAAAACATTCTATACAATTATATAAGTTACTTTCGAATCATGAAAAATGAACTAATCGGGGCATATTCCATTAAAATAAAACAGGCATAAGGACACAACATTGAAGAAATAGGACGGAGGTCAGAGCTTGTCCAATAGTGTAGGACATATTAGATTTGAGACTGATTTTGGACCCTGTCTAAGAAGGAGAGACTAGTGGCAGATGACTCAACCCAGATCTGGCAGCAATGCTTCATGCATGGGTGAATACAGGGTACTGTCAGGTTTAAACAGTTTTCTAACACAATAGAGGGAACCCACCTTCTTTGCAGCAGCCGCGACAATGTCCTCAACATATTTGTTCTAATTCATGTTGCCTGTGAATGTTGAGCTGAGGAGTTTGAAGGATGGGCTCTCAAACAGCGTAGAATTATTTCTCTGCAGATTTTTCAAAACTGGATTATGCTCATCAGTTATTACATGTCCCACCTAGATTGTTCATAGAGTGTCTTGACCTGTATCTTAAATCAAAGTGAGAAAGAAAGACAGGAAGGAAGAGCGACTAACCTTTTCATACTTTCCACATCCGTGGAAGCCACATAATCACCATATATCTTCAAGGAGTTCAGAGCACATTCTATTAAACTAATTGTAGAACACGCACAGAGATGCAATCATGTGGTGATGGGGCAGGGGTTGGAGCAAGATTGATAGTGCAGAACTTATTAGATTTGAGACTCTCTTAGAGAGAGAAATAACTGATGGTTATACCAACCCAAATGGGGCAACAATACTATATGCAGGTGCGAATTGAGGCTTTGCAGAGATACAGGATACTTCCAGGTGTGAGTAATTAGGGAACACACCTTTGCAGCAGCCTTGACAATGTCCTCTATGTGTTGGCTGCTATAAATTACTATACTACTATAAATAAGTTTTGTTGGAGCTATAGAAATCGAGTTAAAGAGATTTTTTCATTAACTTATTTTGTTAATATAAAAGATTTTTTCATTAACTTATTTTGTTAATATAAAAGATTTTTTCATTAACTTATTTTGTTAATATAAAAGATTTTTTCATTAACTTATTTTGTTAATATAAAAGATTTTTTCATTAACTTATTTTGTTAATATAAAAGATTTTTTCATTAACTTATTTTGTTAATATAAAAGATTTTTTCATTAACTTATTTTGTTAATATAAAAGATTTTTTCATTAACTTATTTTGTTAATATAAAAGATTTTTTCATTAACTTATTTTGTTAATATAAAAGATTTTTTCATTAACTTATTTTGTTAATATAAAAGATTTTTTCATTAACTTATTTTGTTAATATAAAAGATTTTTTCATTAACTTATTTTGTTAATATAAAAGATTTTTTCATTAACTTATTTTGTTAATATAAAAGATTTTTTCATTAACTTATTTTGTTAATATAAAAGGGACTTTGAAAACATCCGTAGCATGCAGCCTAATTAAGAGTTGTGTTAAACTGTAAGCTCCGTTGTGACTTTAGTTTTAATCTAGTTTGCCATGGTAATAATAATAATGTTTTTTGGACAATCAAAACGTCAGAATCACAATAGAAAAAAAAAAAAAGAAAAACCTATTTCTTGGTGGGTAGAATTGAGATAAAAATATATAAAAAAATATATAAATATTCAAAATGATAAAGAGAACACCACGATTCGAACCCAAAACCTTTAGAAAATGACCCAACGCTCTAACCAACTGAGTTAACACGACGTACATGAAATTGTGTCAGTTTTTTCAAATATTTACACTAAATCAGGTTACGACGTCGTCTGACGCATGCGTAGAACCGATCTCGAAGACGGTTTTTGCTGACCTCCCCCTGTAAGTCTGGCAAACTGTTGGAAATCATATAATCTTATAACCTATCTCTCGAGGAAGTAATGTGGCGACTGAATCGCAAAGTGATGGATCGAATATTTCCATTTGGATTCGTCACCTTTGGCACTCCCAAAAGCAAATAAATTTTCACAGAAACATTTCAACTCAAATTATTTTCAACCTTTTTATTTATTTATTTTCACTTATATTACCATCTGAACGTGATAGTGTTATTTAAATCAACAATACACTGTAGTATTTTTAAACACTGTATATATTGTAAAGATGAAAGGCCTGAAGACCGATCTTTGACTGTCAAATTTTCACTATTATTATTTAAATAATTCAAAATAAATAATGTTTAGTATCATTTATTTGCAATTTTATTGTCCTATTTTTACTACATATATGCAATAGTTTTGTAGACATTAACATTAATTAAAGTATTTGAAAAAAAAAGACAACTTATTAAATTTTTCTAAAATATTTGCCGATTTATTTATAGGGGGGGGAGATAATTTAAATGATAATTAGAAAGAAAATATGTAAAAGTTCAGAAAGATGAGACGTCGACTAATCTCCCTCTTTTTCGTTAATGACGCCATGTAGAGAAAGGATAGAAGACGATTGGCCATTTTCTTCTGTCAAGAACCAATTAGCCCCAAAAATCCGCAGGGGACGTCAAATGCTAGTGAAAATGAACAAACCGTGCAGTTTTAGGCCTTAACATATGTAAATTTGAGTTCTGCACCATAAAAAAAAGAAATGACGAAGTCCATCATTTGTACCCCCTTCCTAAATGGAAGTCCCCAAGGCCTTAACAAAAATTTGAGTTCAGCACCATGCAAAACTGCTAAATAGACATGCACAGAAAATTTTGGGCAACTATTGCAAAATAGTCCCAAAAATGGAGTGTTTTTATTAGCCCTAAAAGAGCCCCTGGGGCACACCCAAATGTTATCACGAAGTATAGACAAACAAAATTATATAGAAATCAGTTATTTACAACTTTTCAGAAAGTTTTATAAAAATTCAAAGCATCATTTTTTTTAATAAGCACAAAAGTATCAATTTTAGCCATTTTAACCAGAAATGCACCCCTAGGGCAACCAGTTTTCTCGGAAAATCCATTCTGTTAATTTTTTTTTTTTTTTTTACTCATTATGTTTAATGTTTGTGCAAAATTCCAGAAAACTCGAGGGCTTAGTTATTGAGAAAAGTGCGGATATACAAACGGACAAGGGTGAATTTACGGGTCCACCCTGCTTTTGTCGGGGGGGGGGGGCAAAAAAATTATTTTAGACGTATAAAAAATGACCAGCCCCATTTTTCCACATTACATGATGGAAGAAAGAATGAGAAAGTTCTTGCTCAATAATGTTCTTTAAAGTGTTGCCATAGATGATTGTATCATCTCCATTAAATGATAAATTGAGGAATGATCTTAGAATGCAGTTTTTGCTATCATTGATTAAGATCAGGACGAGGGTTGACCCTAAAATGGATCAATGAGGCATGGCAGAGTTGATACTATGATATTCGACAGCTAAATCTTGTGGAGTAGAGCATTATGCCAAACCCTGTCAAAGGCCTTTGATATGTCGAGAGCTATTGCTCTAGAAGTCAATCCCTCGTTAATAGATTCACCCATCCTGTTTGATATTATAGTTAGTACATCAGCTATTGATTTTGGAGAAAAAAATCGATATTCTTTGCCATTGAAAGTCGTTTTTTCTGTAGTGATTGACAACTTCTTGATTTATCACAAATTCCAACAACTTATGACGCACAGGAAACCGAGTGTTCTGTACGGAAATAAAGAGAAATTTCCAGTATTTTTAAATACTAGGCCGACTGACAAACGCTTCAAAAGTGTTAGGAAGCTTAAAACACTTTTTTTGTGATATGTAAACACTGAATGTATATACTTTAGCTTCGCCTTTGCCGTATGTTCGATATCCAAATTAATTCTAAACGCACTTGTTTGCCCATGCTACGGAAACTGGTAAACTAGTGCAGCTCATTAACGTCCTCACCTGACTAACACAGCCTCTATGTGCAATGCTTTAATTTCCGTTAGAAAAAATAGTTAAAATAGTACAAAAGCATAAAAAAGGGGTTAAAAACTACATATTCTGCACACATCTGAAAATCGAAACAGAAAAATAACCAAAATTAAGTGCCTCTCACCCAGAAATAAAAATGTTTATGGCCGATCCCATTCCCCACCAAAATAGTGGATACTACATAACATTAAACATGATATTATCACTTGTGCACCATTTTGTTTGGGAACTGGTTATCATTAGGGAAAAAAATTATATAGTAAAAATGATCCCCCATTTAAAATCCAAAATATTGACTTAGCATAAAAAATGAATTCTCTAGTGACATACTCGGTAAGTGTGTGTATATATATATATATATATATATAAAATGTGATGAGGAATTAGGCGAATATTTTATGTTAAATTTATATAGGAAAGTTATTTCTCACTCGAAAAAAAAAAAAAAAAAATTGATAGAATTTAGCAAACAACAACGGAATTCCCAAGTGATATGATCGATAATTGGGAATAGAAAAAGAAAGGTCCATAAAACAATACCGAAACAAGTTTTGTGTTAATAGCTTTAAATACTTTTTTCCTTTTAAAAATATTTCTTTCAGAAACGTAAAGAATAGTTGACACCATTTACCAAACAGCTAAAAGAGGAAGATGTTATTGCAGAGCAATGTCACACGTAAACTAAAAAACAGAAAACGCTGTTGGATAAAAAAGGAAAGAAAAATACAAAAATTGGAAAGGAAAAAAAGGAACAGTTCCTACCTGCAATTCACAGGTTTTTGCGATAATGGTAAGAATCTGAAGAGATAAAAGAGGCAATCATTACTATTGGCGGCATAATTTTAAAGAAATACAGTTGGAAAAGACACTTGTGCATTACTTGTTATGGGGCATTTTTGTAAGGTCAAAGTTTGGCGTAAGTTTTATTTAAGTAAATAAAACAAACACACTAAAATAAAATAAATACACTAAAGTAATACAATAATAAAAATAAAACAATTATGTGAACATATATTGAATTAAAATAAAATTAAGAAAATTTTAATAACACAAAATGAAATATTAATTATCTAAACATTTAATGAATTTTTAAAAAATACGAAAAAATTCGTTTTCTAAAATAGAAAATAATTTTTTTTAAATCATACACATTCGAATAAATTTTAATTATTTTCATTTATTACGAAAATTGTGAAAGAAGTTGGATTTTCTAACAAAAGTCTCAGTTTTTCAATAATGACTTAAAAACTATACATTTTCAAATTCATACATTTTTTATATAATGACTTTTATTCATTTCAGAATTTTAATTTTAATTCAATAAATGTTCAGATAATATTTCATTTTATGTAACAGTATGGTAACAGTCGTTTTTCTTCATTTTAACACTTGCACCAACACGATGTATCTGAGACAGTCACAAAGAAAAAAAAATTTGTTTCGGCTTTTTTCAGTTGAAATGAAGTGCATTTACTCATTGTTCTTCCAAAATAACGCATTGCCTCCTATTTTAAGAGTCTCTTCAATTAGGTCGTCTGCCATGTAGTTACATCTTCCCCAGCACGCAATTTTCAAGTAATTAATGCTTTATTTTGTGTCGTATTACTTTAGTGTATTTTTTTTTTAAAGTAAAAGTTACGCGAAACTGACATTTTCGAATGTTTTTTTAATTATCTCCCCATCAAAGAAGTTCTTCAAAAATAAAAAAATAAAAAAATAATAATCCACAAATGCCTTGTTTTACCTTCGCATTTATAGTTAAAAAAATATATAGAAATTTTAACCCTTTAAAGTTCTCAGAAACATTAATTCTGAACAAAATAGCCAATTGTTTACGTTTTGAACCTTTGAGATTTTTAGCTGACGCTTATTCAGCGGTAGCTGTCCAATATCAATTGTGTGTTCAATTAAAAATAAAATGCCCTATGTAAAAATAGTGACAACTCTCTAGATAATATAAAATCGAAAAAAAAAAAAGTTTGCCTGTGAACTTGACTTAGTTTGTTATGAAGTTGGGTCCATGAAAATGTGTTCAAGGAAAGCCTTGAAATGGTGTGTGCGTTTAAACGTCGAGAGAAGAGGTTCATGTACTGAACTGTGTGTGTAAGCATCCACGAGTCTGAATTTTTGGAGGATTTAAAATTCATATTGTTTGCATTATTCAGACAACTGTTCTTAGCGTGAGTATTATTTTCGCAACGTTAGCCCCCCCTTTTTTAGGTGTATCTTAAAGTTTTTCAAAGAATTTTTCCGAAAATCTTTCGCATAACTTTTTGGTAAAAGCAAAGCACACTAAATTAATACAAAAGAAAACATTATCTAAACATTAAAATTTCATAAAATAATTAGAATTTCGAAATAAATTACAACGGGCATTTAAAAAGTTGTAATGAATAAAAGTATATGAAAATAAATTTTTTCAAATAAAATTTTTAATGGACAGAAAATTCTAAAATTAATGGAAGTTGTCATTATGAAAATGTACGATTTAAAAAAAACAAAAAAAAAAACAAAAAAAAACAAACAAAAACAAAAAAAACAAAAAAAAAAAAAATAAATAAACAAAAACAAAAACAAAAAAAAACAAAAACAAAAAAAACAAAAACAAAAAAACAAAAAAAACAAAAACAAAAAAAAACAAAAACAAAAAAAAACAAAAAAACAAAAACAAAAAAAAACAAAAAAACAAAAAAAAAAAAACTAAAATTTTCTTAATAAGCATTAAAATTTATAAGTAGTTTTGAACATTGCTGGACAAATTGAAAAACGTCTTTTTCTTCCCCTTGTTCCTAATGGAGATCTTACAAAAAATAAAAACAGAAAAATTATCCCAAAAACTAAAATGCACATTTTTTTTAAATTTTCTTCGTTACTGAAAGAAACTTTAACATACTTTTAGAGGCAGAGGGATAGCGTGAAAAACCTAAGACGATGGTCATAAAGCCTAGCCATTGCAGGTTTGGCGTTAACGAACTACACATGTTTGCGGTTTCTGTTATGTGTAAAATAATGTGTTCGGAGTTTATTTGGGTATGTATTTGGCGGGGTGGAAGGTATTAGAGCAAAAATCATAACCAGGGCAAGGGCATATAATAGGGCATTATCTAGCTCCACGTGTACAGTTTTTTGTGAGCAAACAAGGGTATTCAGGATTCTGTAATTGTCATGTCGCAAATAGTAACATATCCAAAAAAGTAATGAAAACGATAAGGTAGAAAAATAATTAATGAAAAACTGTTTTCGATAAAGTTTATATGGGGAATACATTTTGTCCGACATTTTGAACTTAATTATCTCCCCTGTCAACTTATCATTTTAGTAAGCGTAAAAGAGGAAGTTCGTTTCCCTTTTCACAATTTTTTTTTTCATTAATAATTAGGTACTTCTGCACTTATTGAACTGTGCTGAAATAATATTTTTAACATAGAAAGAGGGGGATGTTTTATAAACATTCTGTACTTTCACCTAACAATTTAAAAATAAAAAAATCTCATAAAACTAACTTGAAAATACTATTTTAAAATAGCACGGTTCAATAAGTGCACAAGCACCAATAATAATTTTTCTAAACCTTATAATTTGTTGATATGATACTATTTGAGACCTGACAATTATGCAGGTACCATTCGTTTTACTTGAAATTCAATTTTTTCGTTCGTATAATGCAGAAGCGCCATTGCTGGTATAGTAAATTTTTAAACAAACGCATTTCGGTTGAAAACACGTACTTACGCATGATGTCGAAATAAGTATAAATTCCAAAAATTACGAAGAATAATCTAGTAAAAAATAATTACAAGTAATAACATCTATTGATTTTCTAGACTTATAGTTTTATCGTATGTATGAATACACTTATATATTTTTATCGTATGTTTTAATGTAGAACAGTACTCAAAATCCATAAAAAAAATAACTGCAATTGATCCATCTGACAATCCGCCATTTCAAAATACAAAATTTCGGACAGTTACTGTGGATGATTTCTTATAAAAAACTGTATCCAGCACATCATCTGTTCGATCATTTTTCGTAATATTTGGAATTTATACTAATTTCGCCATGACACTTAAGTGCGAAAATGTTTTCACCTGAAATGCATTTGTTTCACAAGCTACTATTCTGCACAAGCACCCAATTGCTGAAAAAGCGGTTCGCTCGAACTATTTGTCTGCTGAAATCGGTAAAAGTCAGACCTGGATTCGAAATTCATAGCTGCTCATGTGACGACTACAAATCTTCAGTACCTATTCGAAATAAGCACCGAAAAAAAAAAAAAATGGCAGAGAAGCGACATACGAAAGAATGGGTAAGAAAAAAAATCAAATGTACAATAAATAAATGTCACCATGGCCAATACAAGTTACTTTTGTACATACCTGACTTACTTTTGTGTTTTAAAGTAGTTTTAACTGCTCTTTTTTAATCTACAATATTCGGTTTTTACGAGCGGTTTTACAAACAACATGGCGGCAGGTTTATTTAACTATGAAGAACACTGTAGGACGTTTGCAAAACCGCTCGTAAAAACCGAATATTTGAGATTACTTTAAAATGCACACAAAAAAATAAGCGAAATTCTTTAAAGTTACTACAGTAACTTATCACATATGGTAGCATTTATTAAGTATATATTTGATTTTTTTCTTAGTTGCTTCTTTGCTAAATCCCCAATATTTTTCCTAACGCTTCCAATATTTTAACAATTGAACAATTAGATTATTTTGTGTGAATTTTTGAAACGTCATTTTTACGATGCTCGAGCAGTTTTATTTTGTTCATCTCTCCTTCAAATGAGAAGGGAAGGCATATTTACGAAATATCAGAAGGCATGAAGCGATTTTGTCGAAACAAAAGAAATGGGTAGATCATGTTTTTCATCTAAAATTGAGTACAAAGAGAAATCTGCGAAAGAGTTGGATTTTTCAAATATTTGTTTCCAGAATTTATCGTCGGCACCACTCGGCAAATTCCGTAAGTTGTTGGTGAAACCAAGGAATCTCAGTTAAATTCTCGGATAATTAGAAGGAAATCCTGATACTTTACGAAATATGGGCTCAGACCTCGGGGTAAATGTGGCCAACATGAAAAATAGCGGTTAGAAGTTATGAAACCTATATATTTCGGTTCTGCCAATTTTTAAAAACTTTTCCGGTACTTTTTCATTTACGAACCCACGAAATTACTCAGGCGGCAGATGAGGGGAATAACCGGAAACGGCCGGTCGAACCTTACTACAAAAACACAAATTGTTACAACCACCTCCCTCCTTATGTTAAGAATGGCGACCACCACTGAAATTCATAAAGTAATACATTGGAAAATAATGTTGGTAAAAATGCACTGGGGGAGTGGGGGACCACCCGAAGATTTACCCTTAAGAAGTTTTTTAATATTCAACTGTTTACAGGTGTATTCGGGTCTGTTGCAAACAAATTTCACAGTTTAAATTCTCGCTAACAAGAATAACGTACAATAGTAACACCGTAAAAGTCACAACAACAACAAGGAAAAAAAAGTGTTATGGTATTTTTTCCTAAACAAGCGAAAAATAACGATTTTTTTTAATTTTTTTTTTTTGGGGGGGGGGGTAAAATTTGCAGTTCTTAACATGGGGGAGGTAGGATGTGTCTATTCTGACCGCCGTTCTTAACATGAGGAGGTTGGGTGTGTCTATTCTGACTGCTACAATAACTGCAAATTTCTGCGCATACGTACTCACTTCACTGTCGTACATGAAAGTTTTTGAAAAATGGCGGCCAGACATAACTAACCATACTAGTGTAGAGTTGAATGTAATAACCAAAGAGGAAAGCGTCCCCGTGTGTGTGTGTGTGTGATGCGGTCATACAACTTACCTTCGGATGGGATCTGAGATAAAGAGAAATTAAAGATGGCAGCCATGGATTTATCAGGTGTAGTCCGTGGAATCTCACGAGATCTCATCTTCCACTGCACATGTATGCAAATGGAATGGGGTCAGTTTTCTGATAAAATGTCTGTTGGCAGAGGCAGTGGGGAGAGACGTGCTGGAAGTTGAGAAAGTTGACAGTGGCGAATTCTAGCTGGACTTTTGCGTATTGTATTTGGTTTATTTTGTTTTGCTGTTTACCAGCCCATTTAACATCAACTAGTAACCACGGGTTAGTGAAGGTGTTACTTGTGTAAATAATTCGTGTCAGGGAAAAATTAAACTATGAAATTTGTTTGTAGCAGACCCGAATACACCTGTAAACAGTTGAATATAAAAAAAAAAATCAAAAGGTAAATCTTCGGGTGCACTTTCATCATATTGTCTTAATATCCAGAAAACGGGTATTTAGCAAATTAACGAACAAACGACTATACGAAAATAAAATAAATGGCAACGTAGCCAATAAAAATTTATTTTATGACTACCTGGCGCATTTGTTTGTGTCTTCAAGTAGTTTTAATTGCTCTTTATTTAATCTCAGATTTAGTTTTTTCCGAGCGGATTTCGAAGAAAAAAAAATGGCGGCATCTTCTTTTTTGGAAAACAAGCCTCGTTTTCAATTCAAAATGTACAGGGCTTTTGTATTTTTTTTTTTTACGAGAGTACCCAGCGTAGTATAAACACCCCAACCCCCCAATGTTAAGAACGGCTTTTGGAATAAACACCCCTAACCTCGAAAGTCATTCTTAACATGGGGAGGTTAGGGTGTTTATAGTAAGTTGGGTACTATCGTAAAAAAAAAAAATAAAATAAATAAAAATAAAAAAAAATAATAATTCAAAACGAGGCTTGCTCCCCTTCCCCCTCCCAAAAAGATGACACCATATCTTTTTCAAATCCGTTTGGAAAAACTGAACTTTTGAGATTAAATAAAGAGCAATAAAAACTACCTGAAAACAAACAAATGAGTCAGGTATGTATAAAAATAAACTTTCATTGGCTACACTGACATTTATTTGTTGTACAATTATTTATTTATTTGGTGCTAGTGCACTTACTGATCCGCGCTATTTTTTTTAAATCGTATTTCCAAGGTTAATTAAAGTTTTCTGATGTTTTTTTTAATCAATTGCAAGGTTAAAGTATAGAATAGTTACAAAACACCCTTCCCTCCGCATGTTAAGAATGGCTTTTTAAATAATAACGTTATTTCAGCACGGATCAATAAGTGCACTAGTACCATTTATTTTTGTACAGCCGTTTGTTGGTGAATCTGCTAAATTATCAAAAAAGTACTTGTCGACCGTTTCCATTTCTTCCGCCATTCGCTTGCACAGTCGAGTAACTTCGTGGAAATTGTGGATTCCTAAATGCAGAAATTTGTTTTTCTTTTATGAAGTTTTAATGCTTGCTATATAAAAAATAAAATAAATAAATAGCTATACGGTGTGTTTAACCGAGATGGAAAGAAAATATCATATTCCAAAAATTACGTAAATTGATCAAGTAGTTTTATTTTCACAAAGAAAATAAAATTTTAGGCAGACCTGAACGAGACCCCCCCCATAATTTTGACCAGTATTCTACAGTTGGTATTTTATAATTTAACCGGTAATCTGCAGTTGTGTGTTTTTTTTTTTACGACCTTTAAAATACAACACAAATGGAAGAAAAAGAATTATTGGACAACGCCGTATAAATACAGTTAGTAATATATAGTTTTAAAATCGAAGAAAGAAAAAGGCGATACACACGTTTGGGTTCCTTAAAAATGGCAAATCAAAGCAGAAGGAATTCCCTTTGTGGACAAATTCAAAGGGAATCGAGACAGGCAGCTCTTCTAGCAACGAAGTTAAAAAAATTGCACCATTGAATACTGGTCTGTGATTGGTGAATTCGGATCACAGACAAGTCACGTGCCTAAGCGTCATGCTGCTTTATTTATTTAGTTAGTTTCAAATGAAATAAGATGTTCGTCTAATTGGTGATCTTTTTCTTTTACAAGGTAGGCACAACTTATCAAGGCCCGGAAGTCACTCGGGGATAAGGATTATTGCGTGTACAGTAATCAATGGGATAATATCATAGTAATCGTTAGTATTGGTGATTTTATAAAGTGTCTTCCTTGAGGGGGTGATTCATCAGGAATTTGTTTATGTTGGACTTGAAGACATCCAGGTTATAGTCAAGTGGGAAACAGGCAAACGGAAGAGAGTTTCACGGGCGTGTACTTCTAAGAAAGAAGGTCTGTTCATGGAATCTACGGAGGACCAGAGATTGGAGCTCAGACGAGCACTTGCCATGGAAATAACGATAAAACAAAGACAGGCTCGCAACGTCTCTCTTGTGGGAGAGAGGTTGCAGAGAAGAGAAAAGGACATCACCACCCCACTAAGCCACGAAGCCTATTTTGTATTCTGTCAAGGCAGGATAAGCTGTTTTAATAGCTCCTGTCTAGATGTGGCAGCAGTATTCCATCCTTAGACGTACTTGGCTTTTATATAGATAGAGAATTGCATCAGCAGTAAGGTATCTTCTGGAGCGGTAGAAGGGCCCTACCATTTTTCCAGCGACCTTGGCAACAGACTTGATGTACGTGTCCATTTCAAGTCAGGAGTAAAGGTCAATCCCAGAAGCTTATCAAAACATGGAGCTTCCCCTAGACGAGAGCCATCCATTTCAATTGATGCCAGATGGGGATCAAAGCGTTGATTATATAAAGATAGAAGCTTGGTTTTAGATGCATTAAAGGTAACCAGCTACCCCCACTGTGCCACGCTCAAGATCAGAGGAGAGAGAATCAGAGAGAACTTTGTCATTTACGGTCTTAGATGTGTTGCCATAGATGGTCGTATCATCAACGAATGATTTAAGTATGTGTTTTGGGAGATCATTGATGTAGATCTGGAAGAGACTTGGGTCCATGGTGGACCCTTGATGGACTCCAGTATTAATACTTTGGGCCTCTGATTTCTGCCCATCAACCGCTACTCTTATGAGCCTATCAGAGAGAAATGATTTGATGATTGAGAAAACATTTCCAGTTATACCGTAGTTGGAAATATTTTAAATCTTTTAAACCAACGTATTTATGTGACAACATTTACCGTACTTCGGTGTTATGGCGAAAATAGTGTAAATTGTAAAAATTCCGAAAAATGACCCAGTAGTAAAATAATTACAAGGAAAGATAGAATTTATCGATGTATAAAGTTTTATCGTATGTTTTAATGTAAAGCAATTCAGTGTGACAAATAAGGAAGATAACTCTTGACTTAAATTGAAAAATTAAGAGTTCGCCATTTTTTTAATAAACGCATTTCAGAACGCAATTGTGCCTGACTTTTGATTTAAAAAATACACCTTACACATCTTTTACTGGATCATTTTTCGTACTGTTTGGAATTTATACTAGTTTCGCCATGAAACGTAAGTTTTCACCTGAAAGGCGTTAGTTTAAAACATCACTAATGTAAACAAACACCCGAAATCTTTTTTTAAATCGTAAAAAATATTTTACTTTCAATTAAATATTAAATTAATTTATTATTTATAGTTTTTACTGAATATCCAGTTTAAGATGAAAATGTAGCACATGTTCTATCTCAGAAAATCATTTTCCCGGCATTTCACCCTCCTTTCAGACCGGATGGGTTTATTGCTTTCACCTGAGGTTATTCAATAGGGAATACCGATGGAATTATACAAATATTTTGGTTAAATCCTATTTTAGTTAAGCAACTTATTTTGATTATTTGGCCGTTATTTAACTATTTTTTGGAGTAAAACTTTTTTCAGGCAAAAAAATAGCAAACTTTCTTTAATATGGTTCCCTGACTTCTAACTAAAACATTATGAACGTCAGTTTACATCTTTAATATGTCTTTGGATTTGTTTATAAATATGGCAATTATATATTTTTTATACGAGTTTCCATTTCGGCATGTTGTTACACGTTAATGTTTTTAATGTTATTTAATTATTATGGGATTTAAGTAAAAATAATTTGGTTGGAAGTAATGCCAAAACCTTGCGAAACTCACGTCACTGAAAATAATTTTGATGACTGAAATAGAATTTTCGGGTTTTTGATTAAGAAGTTATATGGTTGGTTAGGAAGAATAAACATGAAGAACGTAACGTGGTGCAGTTGTATCTGTCCGCATCTGACGGAAATAGAATATTGAACAAGGAAAAAGGTTACCATCTTCCATAAACTTTTATTCAAGGGAAAACTGGAAAGCAATGAGAATTATGCTGCATCTTGGAGTTCCATTCTAGCAGGCTTGTTTCTAGTGAAAATGTGAATGCCGATCACGTTGTGATAACGGTAGGAATCACCCTAAACTCTCGACCCGAAGCTGAACAGCCATCAATGAAAACGACAAGATACTATAAGAAGGCTGACCAGAAATTCGTCATAGATCACATCAAAGACACTCCATGGAGTAGTATATTTCTTTTCTTGCGGAATAGTTAGCAAACGAGATTACTGAACAGTTCAAAGCAGCAACTGAGACACACACTGCTACATGGGAGTACTTTGTCAAACAACACTCTCCACAACGGTTCACATCTGATTGTGCAACTTCTATCGCTCAAAGGCAACATGCATTCTGTAAACTTATCCGACATGTTCAATATAGATAGGCAAAAGTTTGTAGAAGCTAGAAATAATTGTAAGAGAGAGATAACCGCGGCAAAGTGAAGGCATTCCGAAGTCACCAGAAAAGGCATCAAGTTGCAGAAATTAGGAACTTACGATTTCTGGAAAATTTATAACAGCGTAGTAAATAATGGGCAATTGACAATTCTCCCATTACCCAACAACATTGAGTTTGTCTACACAGCAACTGAAAAGGCAAATCTACTTGCCTAACGTTTTGCCTCCAACTTCACTTTAGACCAAGCAGGCCATCCCTCTACAATTTCCTTTTGCAGACAGTCGCCACACCCGATGATCTGAAAATTAGCCCTTCCCTTGTTCGTGATGCCATAATAAATCTAGACACCTCAAAGTCATTTGGCCCCGATCTTATCGTTGCTTTACTACTGAAAAGATGCGCTTCAATCAATCCCTTCATAAATTTTGCTTTCCCGATTGCTGGAAAATTGCTTCTGTTGTACCAGTTTACAAGCAGTTTGGCGAAAGAACTGACCCACTTAATTGTTACCTCATTAGCCTCCTCCCTCCTTTTCTTGCTGTATTAACGTACAGAAATTCAAGCATAATGTAAACAGACATCTCGCTGCCCAACTCCCTAAATAATATCCCTGCAAATGTGGTCCTAAATAGTAGCCCCTCACGACTGAGTGGCTCTGTGCCTTGTTTGGAGTGAAATAATAGTTAAAAAGTTATTTAATCAATTGAAATGCTTATTGAGATGAGTATTATTTATCCATTCATTTATTGCGGACTATTATCTATATCTTTTAGTTGTTTCACGACGTTTCGCCCAACTATTGCTCTGGCCTTTGTCAGGTGGTTAGCGCGACAGAATAGGAACTCCAAATCTCTTAATTGTATCCTCAGCAATTATTGCTTTCCAACCACGACTCAATCTAACACATGATATTGTGCATACATTTAAGCAAAATATGTCCTACAATAGCGACAGGACCAACAGACACGTTTATTCCATCCAAAGGGCCTCTTTTGTGGAGTTGGATTTTCCAACTTTAAAAAAATGAACCTCTGCGAAACTCTACCATCAGGAAACAGAAACGAATGCTTTTCAAAGCAAAATGAAGACACAATACCTGCTTCTCTACCAGCAGTTTTATACCAACTGGGTAGATGTCTTATCAAATTATGTTATATACCAAATTTCAAGTCTGTAGATAAAAAATGCGTTGAGTATATAGGTTAAGAAGTGTCCTCACACACATACATTCTCACATTTTTATAGATATATATAGATAACATGCGATTTACTGGAAGAGAAAAACACACTTCTATAAAATAGGGCAGATTTGACAATACTTTGGCTAAACGTGACTATGATAGCTACATCAACCAGTTTTTGCGCGAGGCAAGAAAATTGATAAGAAAATTAGAAAGAATCCAAACAAAAATTGTCTATATTATTTAATGAAACATACCTAAAGGAAAGAATGAGTTGAAAAAGTTAAATGCTCTCGTTTGTAGAATGGTCAAGGGAAAAAAACACAGTTGTTAAAAGTCTGCATGTAAGTTGGTTGGTTGTTTTTGTTTTACGGCATATCAACCTTTTTCACGTTATTTAATGCCGAATCTAGTTATTTTGAGGAACGATTTTTAGTGGAGTATATTTTTTTTAAGTCGGATTCTATTTAATCCATAGTTGGGACCCTAACAGGTACTACCACTCCGGGTCAGAGTGGACCTGGGAGCAATGACAATTAAAGGGTGGCTCTACACTCCCCAATGCCCGCAAGGTGGGGCCTCACCATCGGATATAGTTTTAGGTCATATCCAGGACCTCTGCATGTAAATATAAGAGGTGCTTTCAATAAGTTTCCAGACTTTTTTCGTATGGGCAATTTTATATATTTACACATGAAACTCTAATCCCATTCGAAGTAACCTCCTCCAGCTGCAATGCACTTGTTGTACCGTTCCAACAACTTATGGAAAACCTCATGGAATTACTCTTCTGTGAGTGTGTCAATGACCCTCATTACGGCCTCTTTCATCTCCTCAATTGTCTCATAACGACAGCCTCTAAGGTTTTCCTTGAGCTTAGGGAATAACTAAAAGTCACAGGGAGCAAGGTACGGACTATAGGGAGGGTGAGGAACTGTCTTGATGCCCATCGTGGCCAAATAGTCTGTGACAAGGATGGAGTTGTGGACTGATACATTTGCACAAATCTTCCACATCTTCAATTCTTTGCGAATAATTGTGCATACAGTTTCCTCACTGACATCAAACTGTCTCTATAGACACATAACGATCTTTATCCATGAAATTCTTTATTTGGCCAATCAGCTCTGGTGTTCTGATTTTCTTACTCCTTGTACACCTTTCATCATCCTTCACAGACTCCCTGCCTTCCATGAATTTCTTATGCCACTCAAAAACTGATGCTCGATTCATGCAAGATGGTCCATAAACAGTCTGAAGTATTCCATACGTGACTGTTGCTTTTTTTCCTAGTTTAAAACAGAATTTTATTGCATATCATTCTTTTAAAATGTTCTAACGTCTAGATTGCATTTGGTAATTCACTAGTTGTGACAATCAGGCTTTAGTTTTTTTTTTTTTTTTTTTTTTACATAGGCATCACCACATTATCAAGGCCAAGAGGCCACTCAAGGATAAGGGTTAAAGAGTGTACAGTAGAAATTGGACAATATAGTAATCATTAGTAATGAAAATTTGGTAAATTTGATAACTTATATGGAACGGCTCATCAAGAACTTATTTACGTTAGACTTGAACACAACCATATTGTAGTCAGCCGGAAAGCAGGAAAACGGAAGACAATTCCACAGGCGTGCAGTTCTAAGAAAGAAGCTTTGTTCATGGAATCTACGTTTAGGTTTAGGCACAGATAAAGAGTGGGGGGAATTATTGATAGTGTTTACAGCTAGACGAGTGTTTCTTGTGAAAGTTTGGCGAGGGGGGACCATAGATTGAAGCTCAGTCGAACACTTTCAATGAAAATAACGATACATCAGAGACAAACTCGCAACATTTCTTCTGTGAGATAGAGGTTGCAGCGAAGAGAAAAGGACGTCTCCTACGAGGCTACGAAGTCTATTTTGAACTCTATCAAGGCAGGCCAAGTCCTTTCTAGCAGCTCCTGCCCAGATGTGGCAACAGTATTCCATCCTTGGACGTACCTGGCTCTTATATAGATAGAGAATAGCATCAGCAGTGAGATATCTACCGGATCGATAGAAAGATCCCACCATTTTTCCAGCGGCCTTGGCAACAGATTTGATGTACGTGTTCCATTTAACATCAGGAGTAATGGTCAAGCCAAGAAGCTTGTCAAAACTTGAGGCCTCCTGAAGACAAGAGCCATTCATTTCAATTGATGCCAGATGTGGATTAAAATGTTGATGATGTAAAGAGAGAAGCTTGGTTTTAGATGCATTAAAAGTAACCATCCACTCCTTTCCCCATTGTACTACGTGCTCAAGATCAGAGGAGAGAGAATTGGAGAGAACTTGGTCGTTTACTGTCTTAGATGTGCTACCATAAATGGTAGTGTCATCAGCATAAATGTCTACAAATGATGTAAGGATGTGATTTGGAAGATCATTAATGTAGATCAGGAAAAGAGTCGGGCCCAGGATGGACCCCTGAGGGACACCGGCATTAATACTGTGAGCTTCTGATTTTTGCCCCTCAACTACTACTCTTATGAATCTATCAGAAAGAAATGATTTAATAATTGAGAAGACTTTTCCAGCTATACCATAGCAAGGGATCTTATGAAGTAAACCTTTATGCCATACCCTATCAAAGGCTTTAAATATGTCAAGAGCAATTGCCCTAGAAAGATTGCCACCGTCGAGAGATTTGCTAATCCTATGCGATATAACTGTAAGCACATCTGCTGTAGATCTAGCAGAACGGAAACCATATTGAGTGTCAGTAAGAAGGTTATTTTTGTTGAGATGGTTGATTACTTCTGTATTTAACACAGATTCTAGCAACTTACTCATGACGCACAGGAGACTTATTGGCCTGTACTGAGAGGGGGATGAGCGATCACCTGAATTCTTAAATACAGGGCATACTGATGAAATTTTCCAGGGAGATGGGAAACTATTCTCCTTAAGACAACGTTTAAACAGTTTTGTAAGTATGGGCGCTAGTTCAGGTTGAAGTTTTTTGAGTACTACAATTGGAATACCGTCAGGGCCAGTTGCTTTACTGGAATCAAGGTTTTTGATTAGCTTGGCAACATCACGTACAGATATACGTATATCACATAGCGTGTTTTCTGATACAGGAGGAAATATTGTTGAGTGTGTTCCAATTCCTGCTGTAGTTGTTCATTTGAACCTGAAATCATAAGAAATTAATCAGTCATCTCATAAGATGTATAGCAATAACATACCAAGTTTTCAAGAGTCTACGACAATTTTAAATGTTTGTACAAAAAACCTCTGAAAACTTATTGAAGGCATCTTGATACTTATTTTCTATTAATGTGAATATGCATGTGAATATGCATGTGACGGTGCGTGTAAGTTCAGTAGGTAGTGTAGACATTGGATATATATTTGCTTGGCTTTTTCTCCATGTAAGATTATGTGTGTGAAGCTGTGTGTGTACATGACTTAAGTAGACAGTATGTATGCTGTTTTCTTGTCAGTATGTGAATATGTGTGTTGAATATGTGCATGAGTAAGTTGAAAATAGCTGGGCAGGAGAACTGGAATGTTAGTGACTTCACTGTCTCTGCTTCAGCCTCACTGTGTTTTTATTTTTAGATCGCCGTGTCTTTATGTCTGTGTTTCGTTTTTTTTTTTTTTTTTTTTTTTATCCGAAGATCAAATTTAGAAGTGAATTTGATTTTGGAGCATGAAGAATGATTTGGTGTGTGAATGTAGTAACCGGAATCTCACGTGACCCTTATTTCCCCTTTGTGTCAATTTCGCAGAGCTTCTTTTTTTTTCTTTTTTTTTTTTTTTTTAAATCAACGTAATCAGTTTCTTAGAGTTTCTTGTGTTTTTGGTTTGTATATTTTCATTCACACAATTGATGCAAACATAGAATTGGAGACATGTTGATACTATATACTACCTTCCCTTTTTGAAGGTATATTATTACGGATCGCCTGAAGAGCTTCTAATGAGGAATTCTGACAGATTTTTATATCAGCTGGAGTGCCCCTTCCAACCTTTTATCACATTGTACTGCAGAGAAAAGTAAGTAAATAAAACTGAAGACATTATAACTGGTTGCAACCTGCCATCATATTAGCTGAGGCCCATCCTTAGTGTTATTATGTCAGTCTTGTTTGAGGTTCAGTTTGATCCTAGATCCGGATAGATGATTTTCAACTGTTCATGTATGAATAACGTAATGTAATGGCAAGCAATCTACGAAAGATAAATGAAAGCAACAGTAAACGCAGTCACTAGTTTTGTCTTCTCTGCGCCAGCCTCTCGAACCAAAGGTTCTCAAGTCCTTCACCACCCTTACTCAAGGCACGCCTCCATGCTGGTCTATCTTCGGCTAGCTCCACCCACACATTCATATCGATGCCAAGAGTGATCAGATCCCGTTTGGCCACGTCTTTAAAGCGCAGTATATATGAATAATAGTTCTTTTATAAATCTCTGCTCTTTTGTTATTTTTATGGCAAGTGCTCGGCCGAGCTTCAATCTATGCCTTCCTGCAAAACATCCACAACAATCATTCGTTTAACTATTGTCCAGAATTTCCCCTACTATATGTGCTAAAACTAAATGCAAATTCCACAAAGTTTCTTCTCTAGAATTGCCCGCTTGTGGAACTCTATACCATGGGATTGCTTTCCAACTGACTACAACATTATCGTTTTCAAGTTAAATGTAAACAAATTCTTGTAGATCTGTCTTCTTAAATAATCAAATTGTACCCAATTTCCACCTCAACACATTATTACGGTGTGCCTCCTGACTTTCAGTAACCCTTATCTTTGAGCAGCTTTTGTTTGGGCTTTGATAAGCGGTGGCTCTTGTGTCAAAAAAAAATTAGAAATAATCATGGTTAGAGCTCTGGTTCTTCTCATATATTTAGAATGTTCAGTTCGGTAAAGCATAGGTATAATCGATTCCTTCAGTCGTTATAGCTCACATAATATTAGCGTTGAGAAATTTGAACAATATTTTGTCTTTTTGCATAAAAGATGTTCAGTAATTAAAATTTTCTTTTCAAACTTATTTTAAACTTTCCACAATGTACACATATATAAAAATTCATTTATTTCATTATTATCATGTGTCAGGTGTCTAGTGAGGGTTAGCTATGGCTGTGTAGTGAGGGCTAGTTATGTCTGGCCATGCAGCGAGGCTCAGCTGTATCTGGCTGAATAGTGACAGCTAGCTGTGTTTGGCCATGTAAGAGGGTTAGCTGTGTTTAGTCATCTATGAAGTGCTAGAGATGTAAGTGCCGAGCATGAGTCTATGTGAAATGATCTTTAAAGATCATGGGGGAGTGGTTGCGATATGAAGGATAAATTCTGGAGCACAAAGAGTTGAGTGTTTGATAGCTGAGAGAAAACTTCGAAACTAAAAGCTTGTTCGACTTACAGCATCAGTGGAAACGAGTGCTATCAATTTCTATTTAGATTATAACCTATTTTCAGCAAGAAAATAAAGCTGATGCAAGTAGTTGGGATGGTTCGAGAGCCAGACCTTTTGAGAATTGGCATCATCATTTGATGGAGAAGTGTTAATTACAATTTGAGCATTGGATGAGAATAGGTGTCGTTGTGTTATGGGAAAGTGATAATTACAATTCAAGAGTTAGATTTCTTATTTTATTTTAGTTATTTTTTTTTTTTTGTAGTTGAACGTGAACAAGTATCTGCAGGGCAAATCATGTTTAGCTGTGTATTGAGGACTAGCTGCGTCTGGCCGCACAGTGAGAGCTAACTGCGTCTAGCCATGTATCAGGAGTCGAAAATGTATCTGGTCGTGTATCAGGAGCTAGCTAAATCTGGATACGTAGTGAGGGCTAGTTGTGTCTTGCCATGTATGAAGCATTGGGGATAGAAGTGCCGTACTGGTCTCGGGTCTATGTGACTGAAAAAATTTACAAAGATAATGGGAGCATGTTGTTTCAAAATATAAAGACATTAATTTGCAAATAAGATAAGTGACTGCAATAAGAATAGAGGGCAAGGAGTCGAGTGAGAGAACACATTGAAGCTAAAAGTTGCAGCAAATTATGGCGTCAGTGAAAAGGAATGCTGTAAAGTTGTATTTAGATTATATTCTGATAATAATGGAATTGAATGGAATTTTATCAGAATTTAGAATGGCAGATTTTTGAGACGAAGGAAAATGCGAAAAAAATATTTCTTTTTGTTCATTTGACAAGCAGTCAGCAAAAGTCTGACTTGTTCTCAACCAAAATTGCCAAAATGTGGATAAACGACATCATAGGTTTATAAATGACTTTGCTGTTCAGTTGTTGACTTCACTTTGATATATTGTGAATCGGATTAATCGGTTTGCCATAAGACACGGCGTTTGTAGTGATGAGCAATCCTATTGAAAGAAAATAAATTACAGAAAAATCGACACGTTTCCAATTAGTCTTAGTAATTACTTTGCAATTATTATGAATCACGAGGTTCTTTGCTCAGCAACCGAGAAGGCTAACATGCTTGCCAGTCGGTTTGCCTCAAACTCCACACTGGACCCCCTAAACCACCCCCTACCTCAGTTTCCTATGCGGACAGACGCCACGCTAGACGACCTGAAAATCACCCCTGCTCAGGTGCATGCTATCATAAAAAACCTTGACACTTCCAAAGCATGTGGACCCGACCTCATCCCAGCTGTGCTATTAAAAAAGTGCTCAGCCGAAGTAGCTCCAGTTCTCTCCAAACTCTACAACAAATGCCTTAATGAATCTTGCTTTCCGAGCTGTTGGAAAACTGCTTCTGTAGTACCAGTATTCAAGAATTCTGGCGAAAGAACTGACCCATTAAATTATCGCCCTATTAGCCTCCTCCCACTTTTTGCCAAAATATTTGAGACCTTAATTAACCATGCTCTAGTCCAGCACCTTACAGATGCTAAACTTCTGACCGACCGTCAATATGGATTTAGACAAGCCCGTTCCATGGCAGACATCCTCACTGTAATCTCTGAACGCATATACCATTCACTGGACAAAGCGGGAGAGGGAAGAGCGGTAGCTCTAGATATATCTAAGGCTTTTGACAGGGTATGGCATGAGGGTCTCCTCAGGAAGATTAGATCTTACGGTATCACTGGTAGAATACTTAACATAATTAAATCCTTCTTAGATAAGAGAAAAATCCAGGTTGTCCTCGACGGTCGTACATCTAAACAATATGATATAAATGCGGGAGTGCCCCAGGGATCTATCCTGGGACCTCTGCTGTTCCTGATATTCATAAATGACCTCCCCGACAAGATTGCCTCTGAGATGGGGATATATGCTGATGACACCACACTCTATAGCAGGCACGACAGGAAAACAAACGAACATATATCTAAAGTAATGGCAGAAACACTAGAGGATGACCTCCAATCAGTAGTGGAATGGGGACAAAAATGGATGGTAACGTTCAATGCCACCAAGACAAAACTGGTTTCATTCAATAATTACAAGAAACCTTCTCTACCACCTATAGCAATGGCCAACGACTCTTTATCTGAGAGTACGTCTCTCAAGCTCCTTGGCCTAACGTTCACTGGAAACATGAGTTGGAACAGTTACATCGAGGGCATTGCCAGGGCCGCTGCAAGGAAGGTGGGCTCTCTCTACCGTGCTAGAAAACTTTTAACACCCGAAAGTATCCTGTACCTCTATAAGGCCACTATTCGCCCATGTATGGAGTATTGCTGTCATATTTGGGCCGGTGCATCGGCTACTAGTCTCTCGCTCCTTGACAGGGTTCAAAAGAGAGTCGCAAATCTGATAGGCCCTAAACTGGCATCAAAACTTCAGCCTCTGTCCCATCGTCGAAACGTTGCATCCCTCTGCCTGTTCTACAAGTACTATAATGGTGAATGCTCTGAAGAACTGCAAGCACTTGTGCCCCCACGACGTGAACACCCTCGACAGACCCGACAAGCTGCAAAATCCCACCCCCACACTGTAGAGATCCCTAGATGTAAAAGATCCTTCTACTCCAGTAGTTTCTTCCCCAGAACTGCTAGACTTTGGAATTCCATTCCGGGTCACTGCTTCCCCAACTGTACTGACATGCATAAGTTCAAGTGCAACGTGAACCAACATCTCGCTGCCCTAATCCCTACATAGTACCCCAGTAGATGTTTCCCCTGATAGTAGCCCCCTACACCAAAGTGGCAATGTGCCTTGTTTGGGGTGAAAATGTAATAAAAAAAAAAAAAAAAAAAAAAAAAAGAATATCAACAGCAATTGTTTGCGTCATATCAACATGTATAAGAAATCTTTTAAAACTCACAGAATTCTATTAAAAATGGCACTCATGCCTCAAGCTGGGATAAAAGTGTAGAATCTATTCTCAGCACAATCAGATGAAATGATTGGACGATAGAATGCTTACCCCATGTATTAGATAAAACGTTCTGTTCGAAATTCTGTGCACACTCTTAAATCTGACAGAAAGATTTCCAAGTTCAACAAGATACACATGAAGAAGGTCTGAGGTTACATCGATCTGAATGTTGTTAAAATAACATTCAAGATGAGAACATAATGTTAAAATACACTCAAGATAGCATTTGAGCACACGGTGGAGCAGGTGCTCTTGTGATTGTAAGAATTAGGTGTGAACGGAATAAGTTAATAGAACTTCTGCGATTATTAATCTACAAATCTTTACGATTATCGATCAAGAGAAGAATCTATCAGGCATGTGTATGCAGTGTGGTGATGTATGGAGGATAAACCTGGTCAGTGATGGGTGTGGAAATATGTTGCATGCAGAGAAATTATATGAAATGGTATGAATGATGTTCTGTCTGAATCTTAAAGAAAGGCTTACGACTTAGTAGGATTATTAAATTAGAACAGTACAAACAAGAATGGATGGGATGTTCTTGGGTTAGTAGATGTAAAACCGTTACAGTAGTAGGTTCAGTTCACAAGAGAAAGGCCAAGGAAAACATGGGCAAAAATCATAAAAAGAGCCCTGAGAAAAAGAGGAGATAAATAAAGATTTGGTCATAGATACGAGGGGCGTGCAATAAGTAATGCCCCTGACCCATTTTCCATAGAAATAGAGCAACGAAACTTGGCACAGTTATTGGTCGTTCTCTACATAGGAACCACCCAGAGTTATGCATTTCTCCCATCGTTTGATGCAGCTCTGGAGACTGATTTTGCATCATCTGGGAAGCGCTTTCCTTTCAAAAACAACTTCATGACTGGGAAGAGGTGAAAGTCAGAGGGAGAGTAGAGAGGATGGGGAAGGATTTCATAACCACACGCCCGTGCTTCTGATCTAGCGACATGTGAGTTGTGGACCAGAGCGTTGTCCTGCAGAAGGAGGGTACCTTTGCTGATCTTGCCCCACCTCTTGATTTTGATAACTTCCCTTATTTCCTCAAAAGTCAAGCATAATAGGTTCCTGTAATTGTGGTACCCTTTGTCAGGAAATCTGTCATCACTACTCCGTCCTGGTCCCAGAAAACTATGAGCATGACCTTGCCAGCGGAGGGCTGCACCCTTGCCTTCTTTGGAGGTGGTGAGTCCAAATGCTTCCACTGCATTGACTTGGCTTTGGTCTCTGGATCATAGTGATGGATCTAGGTTTCCTCCTGTGTAATCAGTCTTTTGAAAAACTTTGATTCATCTCCTTGGCACATCTCCAAATTCATCGCTTCTGGAATGGTGTGAGCAACTTGGGAATCCATCTGGCAGACATCTTATGCATATGCAAATGGTCATGAATGATAGTTTCCACAGACCCTGTACTAATCTTGACATCTTGGGCTATTTGGCGAATAGTAATGCGCGGATCTTCCAAAATGGTAGCCTCAACTTGACGGACAGATGCCTGATCAATGGCAGAAGGGGGCGACAAGGTCTGGGAGCTGTTTTCACAGACTTCCGGCCGTGTTTAAATTCACGATGCCAGCGGTCATATGATGGGGCATTATCACCATAAGTTTCTTTCATTTCATCAAAAGTCTCCTGTGGTGTGCGTCCTTTCAAATAAAAAAAACCGGATCACTGCTCGACATTCAACAGGTTCTATTTCACACCTGACTCAATTTAAACACCTGTAAAACAGAAACCACAATTAGTTCCGAGCTGTAATTTGCCACATAATCTGTAGAGACACAAATCATCGTACATGCAAAATTTCAGCTAGATCAAACAACTGAAAATGGGGCCGAAGCATTACTTATTGCACGCTCCCCCGTAGATTAGTTTAGAAGTCAAATATAAAATTACCCTTTAATCGAATGTGATGATGATAATGATGACGATGATGATGATGATGATGAGGATGATGAGGATGACGACGACGATGATGATATACTAATAGCTAATGAGTATCTGCTTTTAAAACAGACGGCAAAATAAATGTGCGAGAATGGGCATCTTGGAGTATTTAAATATTATAAAATTAAAACAGGGAAAGAATGACTCACTAATTCGATGCGAAACTATTGCTTTGAAATAATGCGAGTCATTATCTTATTGACGTACATTCAAAATTGCCATGGTTTAGGTGATAAAAATGTGCTGAGATGTTTCGATTTAATCCGCCTGGCTGCATAGTCAAAAAGGCATATAGTCTTGTATTTTCTGTCATTTCGAACGTGTTATAAGGTCAGAGAATATTTACAATTGTTGAAATAAAAATATCTTTGGCCTGATGCCCATGTTCACTGAGAACACATTTTCTCCATCAACCATTTCATCCACTCAACAAACAAATTTTTAGTGAAGTCCCAAACATCCTTCAAGACAATTCTAGGTCTCTAGATCAAGGAAGATTTTTTTAGTTCTTCTCGAAACTTTTGCAAGCATCGCAATTCACACCTTAGTCTATTATGACTATTGAGTGATGATGAACTCTGGAAAGGTGCTCTCTAATGTAGGGCGCCATGCAAGTTCTTCTATCAAGGTTAAACTTAGGAAAGCTAGCGTTTCGGCATGTTGATGACTTGCCAAGTTAGGAATCTTCTCATATGAAAGTGAAGTACAATGTGAACCCACAGTTCACTTTCTTTCAGGGAATTGGGAAGACTAGACCCCTGTAAGCTTTTAAGCTGATAAAGGACGAAGGGAAAGAAATAAGTGGAGCATGCCTCATCTCTACCCTTTCAGGAAGGTTTTAGTCAAATCCCTAATAACTGATTTAGCCTTTTTCTCTACTTCCAACCAACTCTTTTTAATCAGGATAACAGATCTGAATCAAATGCCAAGAATTCGAACCAGGTCATCCAACTAATTGAAATGGCCTCACAATGCATCTTCACTTCGTGACTGCCCTTTACTGCAGGTTGTTTGAATTGATAACGGCCTCTGTAACGTCTTTGTAACTTGCAAATGCCTGAATTACTGCTTCAATGTCTTCAACACTCATCATGAAGACCGCAACATACATGGAAATCCGGGTTTTCATTTGCAAAGGAAAGCAATTTCATGTGGAACCCAACTCTTGAGTTCCAATGTTAGGACATAAAGTGGGGGCTCTAGCGAACAACTCTGTTGAAACTTCAAATGATTCTATCTGCTACATTTTAACCTGCCCTCCTGAGTTTGGCTGGCGAGACAAAATGAAGGTCTGGTTCAGAAGTTAAGATTAAAACTAACGCTTTTATAACGGATCCCAGAAAACGATGGCCAAACCTATTGAAAGCTTTGAACAGATCTAAATTGATCAGTACAGCTTCTATAACGTTTATGGTTATCTGGATTGATTGATTCTTTAAATTATAGTTCTAATTAGGCTCGATTAATCCAATATTAAAAACCTGAAAACGGTTCAGAAAAAATTTTTGCCCAAAATTTTAATTCTATGATAAGCAATTGGTTTATAATAATTGGTTTATAATAATTGGTTTATAATAATTGGTTTATAATAATTAGTTTATAATAATTAGTTTATAATAATTGGTTTATAATAATTGGTTTATAATAATTGGTTTATAATAATTCGTTTATAATAATTCGTTTATAATATTTAGTTTATAATAATTGGTAATAATTGTTTATAATAATTAGTTTATAATAATTAGTTTATAATAATTGGTAATAATTGGTTTATAATAATTAGTTTATAATAATTGGTTTATAATAATTAGTTTATAATGATTAGTCTCTAATCAATTCTTTCCATCCATGCTCATCCTTTTTCTTTAGCAATGTGATTACTCTTTTGGTTACTCGTCCAGGGATGGAACTCTCATCAAACTAATGGTTGAATACATCGATTAGAAGCAAAATAAACATGTGCAACAGCCACAAAACCATTGAGTCCTGGTGATTTGTTGTAACCAATTTGCTTCAACACAGTGAAGATCTCACACTTTGTAACCTACTATCATAAGTAGTTGCTTCAGTCAATCGAGACAGGAAAAAAAACAGCTAAATAATTGCTAAACTCATGGACACAGAGTGTGGGAAGTTGGATGAAGTACTCTCGGGGGCGATTTTAAGTCCATAGTAACAAAAGATAAAACTCTGTCCTTTATTGCCTCTCAAAAACCAGGCACAGGCTGCAATACACTGCCTTCTGTTTATACTGCTTATATTTTGTTTGGTGCAATTCTTGTACTCCTCTTTGCATTCTTCTCCCTACAAGCAAACTCTCTTTGTAATGCTCCTGTGCCCCTCTTCCGACTTCTGATGGTGGAACTAAGGGCACACTGATTTTTGGAAACTGAGCTTCTATCCCAGAGTCTGAAGTAGAGATATTCACCATATTTAGTGATACCGCCACCTTTTCTGCTTCCTCTCTGCTGTAACTCTGCTTGCTGGTGATGGTGGAATTCTTCTAGGAGATTGTAAGAGCCTCCAACACTGAGGGCATCACCGCATATAGTGATACCGCCCACTTCTTTTTTGCTGTCATTGGTAATTCCTGAAGATTATTCTGTCAAGAAAGTTCACATAAAATTCCATAAATAACCGTAAAGAAAGACATACTTTAAAAGAAAAAAGCATAATACTGAAATTTTATTGTGAAGACGTTTGTCGTCATAGTTTCAAAGCCTTGCTACCCCCCACCACGCTCCTCAATCAAACATGATTCGCTCAGAAGCCGCCATTAAAAAAGGTAGCTTTCTTCATTTGGTTCGTTTCATTAACAAGAAAGAGTATTTGTAAGATACGTCCATTCAATCTGTGCGTTTAATGACGAAAATATTGTTTGAAAAATGAAACGCCTGACAGACAGAGCTTCTTAGAGAGGATACATGGACGCATCTATAAGTTGTGAGCACTCAATCTGCTCATTTTGCAATGAAAATTCCAGCAGTTTTTACAATAGCAAAAATAAATAAATAAAAAGGAGTGAATAAATAAATATACAGCAAATAAATATTACCAAAGGCAAGAAAAGTTATTCTTCTTCGATAATTTTTTTTTACTTCGGGGAGGTGGGGGTCACCGTTTATCAAGACCAAAAGGTCATCCGAATTAAGGGTTAATGAGTGCCAGGTTGAAGATGAGATTACACTGTGATGAACGGTAGTGGTAGAAATTGGGTGGTGTTTGATTATTTAAGAGGACAATTCAATAGGAACTTGTTTGCATTAGACTTGAATACGATTATGTTATAGTCAGATAAAAAACAAACTCGCTGTGTTTTTTGTTTACCAAAAAATGAACAGTTTTAGGAAAGAGGTTTTGTTCATAGAATTTACGTTTAGTTTTAGGCACAGATGGATAATAAGGGAAATTGTGAGCAGTTGTTGTAGTTAAACGGGTGTCCGCTGTGAGTTGTTTGTTTTAACTTATTTTAAAGCGTTTTTTTTTTACTTTAAAACAAAAATACTGTCAATCTGTAAAGTTAGAACGAAATAAATGATGGTTTCCTTTCAGCTATCTCGATGATCGCCCCAAAATCGAAAATTGAACAAAATACTAGTAGAAACTAATAAAATACATGTCACTAATGTAATGTTCTGCCAGTATTTTATTTAAATTTTTGATTTTTAAGCAATTATTGAGGATCTAAATGGCTGCAAGGAGAGCGCCACTTATTCCATTAAAAAAAAAAAAAAGCTTTAAAACAAAAAATCTCATCCATTATGGAAGAATAATTTATTTTGCCTTTGGTAACATTTATTTGTTGTATATATATTTTCATACTTTCTTTTTGTTGATTATTGGAAAACATGCTCGAAAATATTATTTGCAACTAAAATGTGACAGACGGATGAAACCTCAATTTTAAAACTGGAGTGTGACATACCAATCAGAATGTTACTTTTATAAGCATGACAAACTAACGAAAGTGTTATTTTCAAACTTAAGATTTTTTTTTAGTCTTTTTTTTTTACATTTTCACCCCAAACAAGGCACATTGCCACTTTGGTGTAGGGGGCTACTATCAGGAGCAACAACTACTGGGGTACTATGTAGGGATTTGGGCAGCAAGATATCGGTTCACGTTACACTTGAACTTCTGCACGTCAGTACTGTTGGGGAAGCAGAGACCTGGAATGGAATTCCAAAGTCTAGCGGTTTTGGGGAAGAAACTACTGGAGTAGAAAGATCTTTTACATCTAGAGATCTCTACAGTGTGGGGGTGGGATTTAGTAGCCTGTCAGGTTTGTCGGGGGTGCTCACGTCGTGGGAGCACAAGTGATTGCAGTTCGTCAGAGCATTCACTACTAAAATACTTGTAGAACAGGCAGAGGGATGCAGCATTTCGTCGATGGGACAGAGGCTGAGGCTTAGATGCCAGTTCAGAGCCTATCAGGTTTGCGACTCTCTTTTGAACCTTGTCAAGGAGCGAGAGACTAGTAGCAGATGCACCAGCACAAATGTGAACAATACTCCATACATGGGCGAATGGTGGCCTTATAGAAGTACAGGATACTTTCAGGTGTTAGTAGTTGTCTAGCACAGTAGAGAGAGCCCACCTTTCTTGCAGCGGCCCTGGCAATGCCTTCAATGTAATTGTTCCAACTCATGTTTCCTGTGAACGTTAGGCCAAGGAGTTTGAAAGATGTACTCTCAGATAAAGAGTCGTTGGCTATAGGTGGTAGAGAAGGTTTCTTGTAATTATTGAATGAAACTAGTTTAGTCTTAAATCAAGCAAGGAACGGATAGAGTTATTGAGCCAATGGGGTTGCCCAGATAATTTTTAATAGGTTAGAGTGCTTCTCCTTTTAAAGCTTTGGCTTGACTTTCCCTCCACCTTTCTGATCTTGTGTCACTTTTTCCTGCGGTGGACAGAAATAAAAAGCAGCGATGAAAAACTTGAGTGTGACAGACCAAGTGACCTAGGATGGGACGCCCTCTGCCCCCTACAGAGTTGCGAAGATGTATCTAAAAATTAGATTAAAGTATAAAAAAGAAGAATGCAAGATGAATGAGACAAGTCATAAAAGGTAGTGGATTCAAAACGGTGGTGCCATTCTGACCGGCGATCGTGCCGCCAAGAATACTGAAAAGAGCTGTCAACTCTTTTCAGTAATGCTTCCCCGAGTGAACAAACTTGCCTCATTACAATCATTCAACGCACCTGCATCGCAGAAAAAAATAGTATGACTGAGGAAAAAAAGAAAACAAAACATTACGATAATTCCTCAACATTGAATATCTCTTATTATATACATACATACATATATATATATATATATATATAATTTTTTAAATTGTGTATCTATATTCATATTAAAACCCCGTTTTCTATTTATTTAATGCATTTATTTGCTTCCCCACCAAAGCAAATTAGGCACAAGGCCGTTTTTAATGTGGGTTAAAAACCAGTTCCCCTAAAAGTAAGTAAAAAGGGGGCACTCTGGTTACCAAAAATAATAATT
>NC_136497.1:5427593-5470093 GCF_053919585.1 Euprymna scolopes | reverse complement strand
GAAACGAAGAATTTTTTTTTTTTTTTGTACCACATGATAAGGTAAAGCCGTAACAATTACCCACTAGTATGGCATCGAGAGGCCCCACCAGAAGCTACTGCATGGTCCAGATTCCATTCACCAAATGGCAATACAGCAGCCCCAGTACTTTGCACCTGCTGATAGGACAGCCTCCTTAGTGGTTAATCCAAGGTTCGGGTCCCTGACTATCAGGCGGATAACGTCAGCCCAGACAAAACGTTTACCTCCAGCACCCTTACTAGTGACATGGCTACAAGGATAGACATAGAAACAGAAAATTTCCACCAACTCTGCCAACTGTTCGCGCAAAAATACTGCCAACCTAGAAAACATATATACATATATAATATATTATCTGAACCAAAGTACACTGCAAATTCATTATGGAACACTATTAGCCAATATCTTATGTAACTCTTGAATGCCATTTTACAGACATTTATTCGTTATAGCAAAAGCCTACATTACATTCTAGGAGCGACATCATCACATTCGCAACCATCTATAGTGGAAGTAGTTGCTATTTTCCCTCTAAATAAAAGTACTCGTACCGCCCCCAGTCAACAATGGAGATATTTTGGAAAGATATGGGGTTGCACCCTTATTATCTGTATCATATAGAATACCATACTCTTCCAATTTCCCGAGTCCAAAAATAAATAAAGAACACTCCCAAACACATCAAGTGCCTTCATGTTAAAATAAAAAAAAAAAATCGGCCCAGCCGTTTCAGAGTTTATAAGGAACGAACACACAAAGTTCCTTTTATATAATAGTAGATAGATAATTTCATGTATCCACATAAAATTTTATAAGGAGATATATTTTATGTATCAATTTTCAGTATTTACTTCAATGCTCAATACGTGAGTAGAGCTAGGTAGTAATGATTTCTCCTTTCTCACATTCCGCCCAATCTCATTTTCTGAGAACTGACTATTCATTCATTCCAGAATGTAAATCTTTCTTCAAAAACGAACACTCCAGATATTTACAAACATGGCTGCACTCTATAAAAGAGGCAATTGTTTTTAATAAAATACTCTAAATACAAACATTTAAACACATCGAAAGATGATCATAAGCCAAGACTGCTTTTATTTCTACATTAAATATACCGTTCATGTTTCTGTTTTATACAGCAACATCTTTTGTGTTTACCTACATCGTACATTTTGTTTTCCAACAGATCACATGCTGATACCCATTATTTTTTTTATTTTTTTGTAAATACGCTTGCTTAAAATTCTAATAATAATAATATATACTAAATACTTAACCCCAAAATTCTAATAATAATAATATATACTAAATACTTAACCCCATGCCCGCTATCTTTTAACCCAACTCACCAGGCTCCAAGGCGCAAATGTATACTTACTCTCTTTCTTTCCTCCCATCTCCTTTTATGTTACCCCCTCCTTTTCATATATTTTCCGCTACCCCTTTCTATTTTTCTTATTTATATTTTTACTTCTTCATATATTTCCCTTACCCTCCCAAAACCCACGAGCTAAGCCCCAAAAACAGTTTTTCTTTTCCTTTTCACTCTAGCTTTGGCCAAACAGAAAAAATGTTTGCTGAAATGATCCTAATGGACTAAGTTAACACTTGAGGTTGTAAAATAAACACACACACACACACACACACACACACACACACACACACACACACACACACATACATATATATATACACCAGGTTACAGGTATTAAAGGATGGTATCTAATGAATTTTACGCGGTTATTAAAAGTGCTCAATAAAAGAAGAGCAAGGTACATATTATATTATAAAATTCAAATTGGCACTGAAACCGTATATCTGATCTACAACTTCCGGTTTGAATAATTCTGTGCATGAATAAAAGAAAGCCATGAAACTTTTTTATCGACAATTTCTTGTGTTTAAAATATGCTTTTTGTTTTTATTTCATCGGCATTTCACGAATTTGATTTGTAGTTTTCATTGCAAGTTGGAATTGTTTTTAAACAAAAACAAAACAAATGTTTACGATTTAATACCATTCATATATTCTGTAATTGACATTTTAAATTACCCAAATCAGCTTGCCCACCGTCGAAACAATATAAATAGAAGTTTTTATTATTTCATGCAATATAAATGTTTACATATTAATTTAACACAAGTTAAACAGGCGAATGCTTTTTGATTATAGGCGAAAAGACATTACAGTTTTAGCGTTCCAAATTGCTTCGATTGTATTTTCATTGCAAGTTGGAATCATTTTCAAAAATATATATATATATATATATATATATATATATATATGTTTTTCTAATGTAAAAAAAACAAGACAAAACAAAAACCTACTTGATCAATTTACATATTTTTATTTTAGATATTTGATATTTTTACGGTCTTAAAAAGAAATCAAAATCTACTTTTTTATGGCTAATACGTTTTAACAGCCTTTGAAGATAATATAAAAGAAGGATTATAAAAAAAAATAAACTTGGACATCTAAAAGCAGGTATCAGTAATCGAGTTGTATTTTTACAAGTTTGGTGGCGGGGGAAGGCAAAAAGGGGAATGGGTGGGGTCATAAGTTCCAAACATTTTTAAAATACGTAAACACACTTCGAAACGCTGGGGGTTAAGATTTGCTTTGAAAAGGGCTCACCAGAAAATATTACTTAGTTATTATTTCCTGATATTTTTAAGGCGGTAAATACATACACACAAAACTAGGGTGGTTGGTACAATGCACACTCAGTTCTTGTATTTTTTTTTTCGTCTTTTTCAACGGATTACACCTGCCTTATAGAACAGATTTTTCATTTAATCTAAGGAAAATCATGTAAAGACCTTTATCATCCAATGTATTCTATATTGTTTTCACTGTTCGCCATATTTGTTTTCGTGCGATGCGTACATTCAATTTTTGCGCGTTTATACATCAATTCTATAGAGTCACTTTCAATTTCATACATCATAAATGAACTGAAAAGTTTTAAACTAAAATATATATACCTACAGAATCAGACATTTAAATAATTCAAAATAAAGTAAAAATATAAACAGATATGCAGTAAAATGTTTGCATGGAAAAATGTTAAAATATCAGCTTTTTTTTTTCTTTTAAATAAATTAATTAAAATTAAAATGATTCTAAGTATGATTAAATGAAAAAGTTTAAAACTGTTCTAAAAAATTAAAATAAAAGAAAAACTAGATAATTAAATGAAATAAGTAAATATTTTTTAAATTAAAGAATTCTACCAAAAACCTTCGTTAAACTTGTTTAATAAATATTACATTTCACTCTGCAATTAGCATCACATTTTTCCAGAATATTTATTGTCAAGCACGATTATCAGCTTTTTTGTTTTCTTTTAAATAAAATTAAAATAAGTTTTTTGTTTCCACAAGAACAAATAAGAAGAACCAGGCATACGAAACAGTGAGCTAAAGTAGGCAAAAAATGTACGCTCACTCTGCGCTAATGTTTTAGTAAAATAGAGTTATCTCCCTCAAATCAGTGACGACATATCCAACAGTGCCGGCAAAAGTTATAGCCGTTGACTTGTGATAAATACTTTCGTTAAGGTTACACCTTTTGTTTGCCACCGGGTCACAGTGTAGTCTCGTACTTTTATATTTCTATAAATATGTTTACATTAATTTACATAGTTATAACACTGGACATGCTAATGCTTCAGAAAATGGTCGGTTAAAACCAAAAGTCCTCGTCAGGCGACTTAATAAATGATTGCTTTCAACAGAATAAGCCAATGCAACCATCTATTAAGTTGCCCGACGAGAACTACTTGTTTTAAGCAAGCATTGGTCCGAAACATTTGTATGTCAGTGTCGTGACCATGTAAATTTGTTTGTACATTATATATATATATATATATATAATTGTTTTCAAGTAAGATCTTTGACTTACTTGTTGTTTCATCAAATACTTTTGCATGCAAAATCCGATCCCGCATTTTGCTAATTCCTACTCTCTGATGAGAAGGAAATATTACTTCGAAACTCCGCGGATTAAGGACTATCCACTTATCTAGTGTTTCCTTTTCAGATTAAATATGTTTTAAACTCATTTCAAAGTGTTTTTTAACATGTTTTATTAACTATTTGCTCGTATTATAAGCTCTATCTCCTATTTGGTTTTATCGAGCTTTTACATCTGACTGAGATAATTTTATAAATATTAATTCTTAATATTTATAATATACTTTAATTTTACCATCTTGGATCATTTTGGTAAATTCAATTGTAATTTTCATTTTATTTTATATATATACACACACACATATATACACCTATATATACACACACACATATATATGTATATATATACACATTATATATATACACACACATATATACATACATATATATGCATACATATATATATATACTCACACACATATATATACACATATATATACACACACATATATATACACATATATATATACACACATGTATATATATACATAAATATATGATGATTGAAACGTCTTGTCAGACGAGTGCCACTCCCTCAGACATTTAAAATCCATGAGCCCAAATACCTGAGGGAGTATCTATACAAAGATGATGTTACAGAGTCTTAGCTTTGTACGACAGCTAAGTCTCTCTCTCGGTTCAAAATGTTGAGATCCAGCAACAAGCAAGAGCAAGATAGCCAGCAACAAATTAAACTGCAGACCAGCTTAATGCGGGTAATGGTCTTCCGCTTTATGGTTTTTTAAATCAGAGATTTGCTTCTCCTAGAAAGATTGCCTTCACCACGGCTTACGGGAGCCCTCTCCACCTCAATACACATATACATATATATTTGTGTGTGTGTATATGAACATAAATATATACACACATATATATATACACACATATATATACACACACATAATTATACACACACATATATATACACACATATATACATATATATACGAACACATATATATACATACATATATATACACATATATATGCACACATATATATACATATATATACACATATATACACACACCCACATATATACATATATATATACACACACATATATATACACACCCACATATATACATATATATATACACACACATATATATATACACATATATATACACACACATATATACATATATACACATATATATACGCACACACATATATACATATATATACACACATATATACATATATATACACATATATATACATACATATACACATATATATACACACACATATATGCACATATATATACACACATATACATATATACACACATATATATACACATATATATACACACACATATATCTACACACACATATACACATATATCTACACACACACATATATAATCACATATATATACACACACATATATATACACATATGTATACGCACACATATATATACACATATATTTACACACATATGTACACATATATATACACACATATATACACACACGTATATATACACACACACATATATATATACACATATATACACACATATATATAAACATATATACACATATATATATACACACATATACACATATATATACACACACATATATATATACATATATATACGCACACACACACACATATATAAATATATATACGCACACACATATATATATACATATATATACGCACACACATATATATAATAATAATGATTGCAACGTCTTGTCAGACGAGTGCCACTCCCTCAGACATTTAAAATCCATGAGCCCAAATGCCTGAGGGAGTATCTATCAATACATATATACACACACAAATATACACGGTGCTAGTTGGCCGTTGGCCCAGAAAAAGAGTTCATTCGCCCTTTGAAAGGTCTTGTTTTTAATCCTCCAGGGAGACTAGCCGCCCTCCTCACCAAACAAGTCTGGTGGGGGAACCAGTTTAGTCGCCGGTGACCCGACCATGAGGCAGGTAGTACTGGGTTACATGGTACCAGTAGCACATGACATGACCTGACACACATATATATATGCATATATATAAGCACACACATATGTATATATATATATATATATATATATATACACGCACATATTTACACATGTATACACACACACACATATATACACATATATACACATATACACACATATATATACACACACATATATACACACACACATATACACACACATATACACACACATATACACACACACAACACATATATACACACAACACAGACACACACATGAAAATTGTTAAACAAAATGTTTTTACTATAGGCTTTAAAAATAAAGGTACAAGATTCAATTTGAAATTTATTTATTTTCAAAGTGCACTTTTATAAATTTTACAAAGTAAGGTATAAAAATTTAATTTAAATTGAATCAAAAAATTACCTTGGATTTTTTTTTATGTAGTGTACAATCTGTTGCACTTTAAAAAATAGATAATTGAAAATTTTATATCTATATCACTAATTGCTAGATGAAAGATAATGTTCTTAAATTACAACAAAATGTACATTCATTAAAATAAATAGGGATGGTATAATAAAATTGTTGGGTCTGCGTTCGCGCCTGGCCTCCATAGAATGGAAATAGGCACAAACTTTAATAAAGACTTTTCATATCTATCTGCGTAAGTATACTTTGATAATTATGTTTCAGTTTGAATAAATATGGTATAATAAAATTATGGGGTGTTCGTTCGCGCCTGACCTCTATAGAATGTAAATATGTTACAAAGTTTTACAAGGTTTTTTAACACACAGAATATTGTAATAAGTGTTTCAGTGTGAACAGGTATGGTATAATAAATTATAATGTTTATCTATTTTATTTTTACTTTCATCATATTTTGCTTTGGTTTTGATACCCCCAAATTTGAAGCTGTCTCTTTACAACCCTTCCTTTTCATAACCTATCATACTTTCATAAATCAGAGTCCATTTTCTGTAGGCTGTTTTTGAACTCAGTCAACGACAGGTACTTTTGATAGTATATATATTTGGAAAAAAAGATTCCAGCAGAGTGTTCTATTACAAGGGAAAATTCCGGAAATAAGAACATATTATTTATATTTTAATTTACAGAAAGTATAAATGAGATAAGTCATCGGTACCGTCGGTTTCAAACCTGATAATAGGAGACCGTTTTAGATACCCATATAAAGCTCTCTTCAGCCGATGCTTATCTGTTTTTTAACTGAAATAGGAATCATATAGATTACATAGACATTCGTTTTTTTTTTCGTTTTCCTTTTCTTTTTCCTGTTTTCTTTAGCGTCCAAAACATTAAACGGATATTTTTAAAACATTATTATTATTTAAATTTTTGTTTGTTTAGGAAAATGAGATTGCGCGATATCTTGTAATGTATCCATATGATTCCTATTCCTGTAATAAAATAGATCAGTATTGGCTGAAGAAAGCTTCTGAAGTGATGAGCTTTGTGTAAACAAATTGAGCTTAGGTAATTTGGACAATGACAAAACATTGTTAATTCACTGCCCGCATAGCAGCAGCCATATAGCGCGACAGTTAGAACCTCCGACTGTCGTTTGGGCGATACTGATGAGCTGTGAAACAGCGAAACAGTACTGTATGTGGATGACTATAATGCTCCCTATCTTACGTTGAGCATTTGGGAAGTGATATATAAATTACCATTAGCGTATGAAGCGATGCTCTTTGTGTAAAAAAATTGAGCTTAGATACTTTGGACGATGTCAAAACACTGGTAATTCACTGCCCGCATAGCAGCAGCCATATAGCACAATGGTTAGAAGCTCCGTTTGGGCGATCGGGTTCCGATCCTGGCTTGAGGTAGTTGCTTGTTTAGCCGCACTGATGAGCTGTGAAACAGCGAAACAGTACTGTATGTGGATGACTATATATATATATATATATATATATATATATATATATGTATGTATGTATGTATATATTCAAGTAATATTATTGAAGAGCACGGAATTCTTCTGTTTTATTATCTTCCTTTTCATTTTCTCCAATCTCCAAATGGTTTTCTTCGTATTTTTTTCAGGATTGTATAAGTTGGATCCATAGCGAGCGCTTTCAACAGAGATACCTCTATCATCCTCAGGCATTAATTGAGATTGTTGGACTGACTTCCTCATCTTGGTTGTTATCGTCACAACGTTTCGGCCGTTTTGCCCTCCAGCCTTCATCAGGTGTTTTGTATCGAACTGGGGGAACAGTCTGACAATCTCAATCAATGAAAACACCTCGTCTCAAAAATACAGACAATTACTATCCTCAGGCATGTTGTACAAATTATTATTTTCTTTTCTTTCTTTTCTTCTAATTATATATATATATACATATTTTTATATGTTGTTAATGATCATTTCAATTGTTTCATTTACTGGTATATTTGTAAAAGATTTTCAACATCTAGAGAAGCGGTGATTTTATTGTTGATTTTAGTGGCTTGAAGAATCTGCATGAGTTCCACAGGGGATTTTACGTTGTATCGCTTTTTTTGCTTTTTTTTTTTTTTACACGTTGATCACCACTTATCAAGGCTCGGAAGCCACTCAGGGATAAGGGTTATTGCATGTATAGTACGTTAGTGTGGAGATTTAATAAAAGTGTCTACTTAAGGGGGCGGTTCATCAGGTATTTGTTTACGTTGGACTTGAAGACATCCAGGTTGTAGTCAGGTGGGAAGCAGACCGACGGAACAGAGTTCCACAGGCGTGCAGTTTTAGGAAAGAAGCTTTGTTCATGGAATCTACATCTTGGTTTAGGCACAGATAAAGAGTAGGGAAAATTTTTGACAGTGGTTTCAGCAATGGTTCCCCAGTTCGATACAAAACACCTGATGAAGGCCGGAGGGCAAAACGGCCGAAACGTTGTAACTTAACCAACCAAGATGAGGAAGTCAGTTCGACAATCTCAATAAATGAAAACACCTCATTTCAAAAGAGTTGGGACCAGGATGGACCTCTGAGGGACTCCAGCATTAATACTGCAGGCTTCTGATTTTTGTCCATCGACCACTACTCTTATGAGCCTATCAGAGAGAAATGATTTAATGATAGAGAAAACATTTTGAGTATACTGTAGCTGGAAATCTTGTGAAGTAGACCCTTATGTCATACCTTATTGAAGGCCGTTGATATGTCAAAAGCAATTGCCCTAGAAAGGAATCCTTTGTCAAAAGATTCACTAATCCTATGCGATATAACCATTAGCACATCTGCGGTAGATCTATCAGAACGGAAACCATATTGTGTGTTTCTAAGAAGGTTATTTCTGCTGAGGTGCTTGACTATTTCTTTATTTAATATGGATTCCAGCAACTTACTCATGACGCACAGGAGACTTATTGGTATGTACTGAGAGAAAGATGACTTATCACCTGCATTCTTAAATACAGGGCATACTGGTGAGGTTTTCCAGGGTGTTGGAAAGCACTTCTTCTTAATGCAACGCTGTGAGACCCCCCGTCTCCTACACAAGATACTCTTACAAGCTATTTCGGCCCCCCCACTCTGAACTTGGTTTTCTTTTCTTCAATGGCGGATAGGTTCGATCTAAAGTTGATACCGGAATTCGACGGATCCGACCCGGTACTCAGCTGGGTTGAGAAGGTCGAGTTACATTGTCAGTTGTCCGGCGTGAAAAATGTCGAGCGCGTGATTCCTCTGCGGCTGACCGGCGGGGCCTTCGCTGTATATCAGCAACTCAGCGCTGAGGAGAAGTGTGACTACTCATGTATCAAGGCGGCGTTGTACAGGGCGTTTGCCACTGACCCCGCCACTGCATGGGAGCAGTTTGAGACGAGGTCTATACGCTTGGGCGAAACTGTGGACGTGTATCTCGCCGAACTTAAGAAGCTGACGGTGTTGTTCGGTGGTCTTCCCAAGAGGGCCCTAGCCTACAAATTCCTGTCAGGACTCCCCGCTGGAGCAAAGCAGCTCCTGCGAGCAACCTCTACCATGTCCTCACTACCGCTGAGTGACCTAGTGGACAGAGCCAGGACAATAATGAAGGATGACTCGACGGTGCAGGAACCGGTAGTCGCCGTCGCACAGGCCCCACCAAGTGGCGAAGGACCGTCTCAGGGACCCAGCCCGCAAGGTGATGTCATCTGCTACAGATGCAACGGGCGGGGCCACATGGCAAGAAATTGTAGAAGGCGGTCGACGGCTGTTCGCTGCTACCGCTGTAACAAGACTGGGCACATGGCCCGAGACTGTGCGGGAAACGGGGACGGGGACAAGGTGCCAGTGCCGACCTCTTCCCCGAACAGAAAATAAACAAGGCGCTCCCTGTCATTCAGGTCCGAGTTAATGACACGTTATGTTCAGCCCTCCTTGATTCCGGTTGCTCCCGCACCATAGTGTGTACTTCTGTCGGGCGTGGAAAAAGAAGAACGTCAGGATAACTACCATTACTGGAAAAATACGAATGTGTTGCGGCGTGGGTGTGGTACACATTCGCACAAGAACTGGGAACTCGGCCAACGTCGAAGCGCTGGTGACACGCGAAAAGCCGCTGAGTTTTGACCTGTTGCTAGGCTACGATGCCATCAAAGCCCTGGGCGGCGTGCGCATAACGCGCGCTGGCATTGTAGAGTTTCAGGATAGGCCCCCGGTGTGCGCAGCACTAAGAGTCGACCAGCCGGACTTCAGTGCGGAATTCGACGACCAACAGAAGGCATGGACCGCCACTTGGAGGTGGTCAGAAGACAAGGAACCGGCCAAACTACAAAACAAAGTGGCAGAGTACCGTATGCCCGACCAGATAAGGCCTGCATACGAAAGCGAGCTCCGTGAATGGATTAAGAACGGTTGGCTGATTCCATACCCCTATGACAAACTTGGACCCCCCAAGGGCCTGATACCGCTGATGGCAGTTGCCCAACCTAACAAGTCAAAGGTGAGGCCGGTAATGGACTACCATGAGTTGAATGCGCACGTTGATGCGTTCACAGCGGACGCCGACGTCTGTGCCAGCAAGCTGCGAGAGTGGCGCCGGCAGGGGTCCAATGTGTCCCTACTGGACTTGAGAAAAGCATACTTGCAGGTCCGGATCGGCGAGGCGATGTGGCCTTTCCAGACAGTGATGTTTTCCGGGAAGAGATACTGTCTTACGCGACTCGGATTTGGGCTAAACATAGCACCCCAGATAATGAAGGCTATCGTCAATGCCGTGTTGTCACAAGAAGAATGGATCAGAAAGGGAACATCGGCGTATATTGACGATATATACGTGAACGAAGATATCGTGTCCTTTTCGCGCATAAGATCCAAACTTGCCGAGTTTGGTCTAAACTGCAAGGACTCTGAGCGGCTTGAGGATGGTGCCCGCGTATTGGGCTTGAGCGTTCAAGAGGAGCGAGGGATCCTGAAGTGGAGGCGTGGAACCGCAGTTCCCGACGTACCCGACGTTTACACAAGACGTGCCGTGTTCTCCCTGTGCGGGAAACTTGTGGGGCACCTTCCAGTATGCGGATGGGTTCGTGCAGCGACAGGCGTCATAAAAAGGAGGGCAAATGCGGTCACCAAAGGCTGGGACGATGAGATAACCGACGAACTATTGGTTCGAATGTTAAAGGAGACCGTCGCTAGTGTGAAAAAGAATGACCCCGCCACAGGGGACTGGTGCGTGCAGGGAGACGAACTGAGCGTGTGGGTGGACGCAAGTTCTCTAGCGATCGGTGTAGTTTTGGAGAAAGATGGGGCTGTAGTTGAGGATGCCTGCTGGCTGCGACCGGCGAATGATGCTGCCCATATAAACCTGGCAGAACTCGACGCTGTAATAAAGGGCATTAACCTGGCACTTCAATGGGAAGTGAAGAAACTGCGTGTGCACACTGACTAACTTTGCGTGCACCACTGGGTGTCGGACACACTCACGAGCAAGGCCAGGGCACGCACCAAGGCAGCCAGCGAAATGTTGGTAAGACGGAGGCTCGAGACTGTGAAAAAACTGGTGACGAAGTACAACCTGTCCGTAGAAGTAGTGCTCGTCACCTCGGACTACAACCTCGCCGACAAGCTCACTCGGGTACCACGGAGATGGTATGAGGCTATGAAGAAAGAAGCTAAGCCATTGCCTCTGTGTGCTGCCTCCGTCGAGGAGGACGAAATCAGGAAGATACATCACGACAGTGGGCACCCCGGAGTACAACGGACCTACTACCTTGTGAAGATGGCTAGACAATCAATACCAAAAAGCACAGTAAGAGCAGTGGTCAGGGAGTGCCAAACGTGCCAGTCCATCGACCCCGCCCCAGCCAGATGGCGGAAAGGACAGCTGGGAGTGGACGCGATTTGGAGTCAGTTGCGTATGGATATAACCCACTACGGCAGCCAACACTTCCTCACGCTGATAGACTGCGGGCCAACGAGGTTCGCGATTTGGCGCCAATTAGCGAGGCAGGATTCCACCAGTGTCATCCACGAATTGGAATCCATATTCTACGAAAGGGGGCCGCCTGAGGAGATCCTCACGGATAACGACACGGCGTTCTGCAGCAGGGAATTTAGGCATTTTATGGACAACTGGGGGATCCGCCTTCGACACCGATGCGCGTATGTGCCGAGCGGCAACGGCATAGCGGAGCGATGCCACCGAACCGTGAAGAAGATCGCGGCCAGAAAGAAGTGTACGATCGCGGAGGCGGTTTACAGATACAACACAACGCCTAAGGACACCGTGACTGGCGGCAGTGCGCCCGCTGATGCGATTCATCACTACCACGTGCGCGTCAAGGATGTTGAAGTGTGTCTACCCGACCAACGAGAACCCCAGGGGACGTACCAAGTGGGAGACACCGTCTGGGTGAAGCCACCCGGCGGCCGGTGCACCAGCAGCTTTTGGAGGGGGCGGGTCACCGGCGTCATCAGTGAACAGGCCATACTAGTCGATGATACTCCGCGCCACGTAAGGGATGTCCGGCCCGCTCTAAGCGCTGACCAATCGTTAAGCAGTGGAAGTAGCGAGTCATCCGACGATGAGCGATGGATCCAACCCGTGCCCCACGAACCTGGTGACTCAACTGCGAGCAGTGGAAGGAGCGAGTCATCCGACGATGAGCGATGGATCCAACCTGTGCCCCATGGACCTGATGACTCAACTGCGAGCTCTAATGCTGATGCTGATGCTTCCGATGCCACTTCTGAGAGCTCCGATGAGGAAGTCCCGGCAATACCCCTCCGCAGGAGTGCTCGAATCAAACGGCCACGTCCGCCGTGTCACGTATGTGATCTGGAGACCAGGGGGGAGTGTGAGACTAACCGTAGCCCTCGGCGCAAGAGGGTCCGTGTGTGCCTGGCGTGTGGGATGGTGGCTGATCCTGTGGTCGGGGCAGCGGAAGAAAGAGTTTCAAGATGGCGCCTGCCTGCTTTTATTAGAGACGGAATCTCGCAGGATCGCGCGAGATCTCGCGGGGATGCAAATTAGCTAGGCCATCTTGAGGAATAAAAATCGGTCCATTGGAGGTGCGAGGCAGTCGGGTTCTGACGTTCGTGGCGATTAGTACAGTGACCGTTGGGTTCCGTTTCTATTCGTGCAGTCAGCTGAGCTTTGTTAGTTACCTTCGCGCCGTGGCTGTCATTGTTTGTTGGTTTGCTGTGTGTTGCTGTGGTTCTTCAGTGAAACGCTTCGTCGCCCACGACGAGACCCCCCGTCTCCTACACAAGATACTCTTAAACAGTTTCGTAAGTATGGGAGTAAGTTCTGGTTGAAGCTATTTTAACACTATAATTAGGATGCCGTCAGGGCCAGTTGCTTTACTAGAATTAAGGTTCTTGATTAGCTTGGCGACCTCATGCACGGATATTTGTATGTTATCTAGCATGTTCTGTGTTATAGGAGGAAATATGGGGAGTTGATGGCCTTCGTAACATAGGGTAGAATTAGCTGCAAAGTTCTTTGCAAATTGTTTGGCCTTGTCTGATGCTGACCTCAGGTCCATTGATAATAGTTGAGATAGAACGCACACTTCTGTTCAGGATCCTATTTGTTATTTGTCAAAACTGGTGGGAACCAATACGCTGGTCAGCTACTTTGGATTTGATGGACTGAGCATATAGCTCTCTTGCATTTTTTATTACTCTTTTACAGCGGTTGCTGGCGTTCCTGAAAGCAGCTTTAGTCTCAGTGCATCTATTACGTTGCTAGCTATGGAAAAAGTGATTTCTGTGCACATTCTGGGGAGAAGCATGGCTGGCTGTTGGGTTTTTGTTGGAATTTTTTGGATGGTATGAATTGGTCTGTGCCTACAATTAGCCATTCGGTCAGATCTGATACTATAGAGGACACATTCTTTTTAAACATGGAATGCAGAGGTAGATGAGATAGTGGGTCAGCCATTCCACGTTATGGACGTTGAAGTCACAACAGATGTGTATGTTAGCCGAGGGATGTGCAGACAGGATGTGGTCTATTTTCTCAGATATACTCTCAAAGATAGTAACTCCACACTTATGGGGCTGATAGAGGGCAAATATAAATGCAGTGGTGTAAGGAAGTGCAACCCGGAAGCACGTATAAGGTAAATTAGGATCTTCTCTAGAGATATCCCTGGCACATGGAAGCCATCTTAAATGTAGGCACATATTCCATGCCCATGGCGGTCTTGGGGGTCAGATTTAGATGTTAAGTTAGAGTATCCATTAATTATGAACTCATCTAGAGAAGTGGTCGACCCTATTCCAGTTTTGCCAAGGTAAATATAGTGTGATGAGTTCAATGATTTTTTAGATAATTTATATATTGTGGTTGTCACCTGTGAGATTATGGGACGTAATTAAACAATTAACATTATCATTGACAACATATATCACAATCCGACCTTCCCTCCACTGAAAATGAGCCCAACAATTTTAACGAAGTTATTAATAAAGTTCTATTTTATGATTATCTCGGAAATATGCATACACATTCAGTAACTTTTATATGGCCAACATGGTGAATAAGGTGTTTTCTTTGTATTTTTTTCAAGATTGTAAGTTGGATATATAGCGAGCGCTTTTGACAGAGATACCTTTATCATCCTCAGGCATGTTGTAGAAATTACTATTTTCTTTTCTTTCCTATTTCCTAATTATATATATACATATTTTTATAGTAACATGGTGGCTATTATGAATTATATGCGGACTTTTTTTTATTATTATATATATACATATGTACATATTTAACATTTAAAATCTGCTATCCTAAGTATTTTAAAATATTTCGACTATATTCGTAATTGATATTATTGATCCGTGTTTTTGTAAATATACAAAGCTTCAAGTATGTAGAAGACTAGGATATAAATACCCTAAACTCGCTACAAGAAAAAATAATGAAACGAATTGAATGAAGGAAACAAAGAACTCAAATGCTGGAATAAAATAAACATGTCGTTTATTTTCTGTTGAGAAATGAAAGTCTTGGGTGTACACATGTTCATTCAGCCGTTGACGACTACGTGCGTGGAAGGAAAGGGGAATGCAATAGAGAAACGCGAAGTGACAAGCCGGCCTGTAGAAAGAGAGGGTTAAGCTCAGTAAAGAGTCATGCACATGTCTGTTTTGATGGACCAAAGCCGAAGGGGAGATAGAGTGAGAAAGTCAATCCAGTTGATGGAGAGAGAAAGTGTACGTACTGTTTGTTGGCTTTTTGTGCCACATAGTAGCAAGTGGTGTGAGGCACGCACGTGCACGCGCATGCCGAAAAGGCATGCTGTTGGTCCGTAGACCGTACAACTCGAAAGCTGGTCCTAAAAAGGGAGAAGCTGCTTATTGCTTTTATTTTATAGGTGTTTCCGCTGGTCTTTTGCGCATGTGTGGATTTCCTTTGAAAGGGGAAGTGATGTTGTTCATGCATGCGTGTATGTGAGTACATGTGTGTACGTTAGCGTGTGTGTATATACACATGAATGTGAGTGTATGTACACGAACGTGAATATATGTACGTGTGTGGACGTGTGCGCGTATGTTTGTGTGCGCATATGTATATGACAAGTAATATAGTTTGAAATGTGAATGCGTGTTTTTGTGTGAGACTAGAAAAGGCTCGCGCAAGTATTTTTAGTCTATTAACGGTTTTATTTTTGCGCTTTGCAAAACCTTAGTGCTTTCAACCATGATTCCTCAGGACTCCGAATGATTCTACTCTACTACTCTGTGTACCTGCTTGCCTAACAGAACTCACATGCAGAAGTTTAAACGTAATGTACCTTTTTTTTTGTTTTTTTTTACATAGGCATCACCACTTATCAAGGCCAAGAGGCCACTCGAGGATAAGGGTTAAAGAGTGTACAGTAGAAATTGGACAATATAGTAACCGTTATTAATGGAGATTCGGTAAATTTGTTAACTTATATGGAACGGCTCATCAAAAACTTGTTTACATTAGACTTGAAGACAACCATATTGTAGTCAGCTGGAAAGCAGAAAACAGAAGACAATTCCATAGGCGTGCATTTCTAAGAAAGAAACTTTGCTCATGGAATCTTCGTTTAGGTTTAGGCACAGATAAAGAGTGGGGGAAATTGTTGATGGTGTTTTCTGCTACGCGGGTATTTCTTGTGAAAGTTTGGCAAGGGGGGATCATAGAATGGAGCTCAGCCGAGCACCTGCCATGAAAATAATGATAAAGCAAACTCACAACATCTCTTATGTGAGAAAGAGGTTGCAGGCTACAAAGTCTATTTTGAACTCTATCAAGGCAGGATAACTCCTTTCTAGCAGCTTCTGCCCAGATGTGGCAACAGTACTCCATCCTTGGACGTACCTGGCTCTTATATAGATAGAGAATTGCATCAGCAGTAAGATATCTACTGGATTGATAGAAGGATCCCACCATTTTTTCCAGCAGCCTTGGCAACGGATTTAATGTACGTGTTCCATTTAAGATCAGGAGTAAAAGTCAAGCCCAGAAGCTTGTCAAAACATGAGGCCTCCCCAAGACGAGAGCTATTCATTTCAATTGATGCCAGATGGGGATTAGAGCGTTGATGATGTAAATATAAAAGCTTGGTTTTAGATCCATTAAAAGTAACAAGCCACCTCTTTCCCTATTGTACCACTTGCTCAAGATCAGAGGAGAGAGAGAGTCAGAGAGAATTTGGTCGTTTACGGTCTTAGATGTGCTACCAAAGATAGTAGTGTCACCAGCATAGATGTCTACGAATGATGTAAGGATGTAATATAGATCAGAAAGAGAGTTGGACCCAGGATGGACCCCTGAGGGACTCCAGCATTAATACTGCAGGCTTCTGATTTCTGCCCATCAACCACTACTCTTATGAACCTATCAGACAGAAATGATTTTATAATTGAGAAGACATTTCCAGCTATATTGTAGCTGGAGATCTTGTGAAAGTCATCCAGTCTGTTCAATTGACTTGCCTTAATTTACACCCACGCCACTTCCGGTTTGACGATAGACTCAACAGCAAAGACATCAGGTTTTTTTTCACATTCTTTTCTTCCTTCGAGGTACGGGTTCGAGCCTGCCTACTACCACTTTTTTTTTTGTTTTGCTCTACACACACCTCCAAACACCCGGGCAACGCCGGGAACCCATGCTAATTAATTCATAAAGAATTTTTGTTTTTTGGTTTCATCTCTATCTCCACTATTGCATAAAAGTCACTTTGTGTGTGCGAGTTCATTCCTCATAGGTTCCGAAACGGCTGAGCCTATCTTTTGCAAATTTTACACAAAGCTAATTTATATTTCTGGTAGTGTGCTTAGATAATACATCCGAAACTCGAAAAAAAAAGTTCATAAAAAGCTTTTCTCTCTTTCCAATAAAAAAGAAGGCTTTTGCAGGGAAATATTTTAGTTGCACCACCAAAGGGAGATAATAAAATTTGAGTAAATCATTCCTTATACAAAAAAGGATTTGTCATAAGCTGGAGATATAGCTTAGGGGTAGAGCATTCGACTGCAGACAGACTAACCCCCTGTTCAAGCCCGAGTGTACATCACCGTTTTATTTTTTTCTTATTAATGAGTTAAATTTGCAATAAAAATAAAAGTACGATTTAAAATCGCCGCAAATCATTTCTTCTATAATAATACATACGCAATCTGCATAAATAAAAATATCATGTCTACGCGTAATCTACGACCAGTCTATAATATAAATCTCACCTGTCTGTTTAAACATATGTATGTATGTATGTATGTATGCATGAATGTATTTTTTTTTATTATCGTGCGTATTCATTGAATTGTAAACATCATCACTGTAGATCATTGAGGATTTATACCGTTTTTAAGCGCTTCTCTCAATTAAAAAGAAACAAAAAAAAAAAACAAAGATTCATGACTGCTTTGTTTTACATGTTGCATGTGTTGGATTTGTTTTATCCAGAACGCCATGGTCAAGCAACCTCTCTAGGAGAAGCAAATCTCTGTTTTAAAAAACAAAGCGGCAGACCAGTACCCGCATTAAGCTGGTCTGCAGTTTGATTTGTTGCTGGCTATCTTGCCCTTGCTTGTTGCTGGATATCAACATTTGAACCGAGAGAGAGATTAGCTGTCATGCAAAGCTAAATCTCTGTAATAACATCTTTGTATAGATACTTCCTCAGACATTTGTCAAAAAAAAGTCCTATTGGCGATGTCCTCCATATTAACCGGAACAGAAGATATTATGCTAAACGACACCCACTCCAGATCTGTTGCTGGAATGTGAGAACACTTATTGACAATAGTAAAAGACTAGAACAGAAGACTGCAGTTTTAACTAAGGAATTGCAAATATATAATATAGACATTGTTGCACTCTCTGAGACACGTTTTGCAGGTGAGGATCAACTGGTTGAGCGTAAGTCGGGCTACACGATCTTCTGGACTGGTAGAGCTGAAAAGGAGAGGCATGAGGCTGGTGTTGGTTTTACAGTTAAGAACTCCTAAATTGACAAGATCGAACAGCCAGTAGGCATAAATGACCGTGCAATGACATTAAGAATGGCTGTTGCTGCTGGTCATTACATGAATGTTCTTTCTGTCTATGCACTGACTCTTACTTCATCTGAAGACGATATTACTTCCTTTTATCACCGGTTAGCCAAGTGCTGAGAGTTTGATGGTTCTTGGTGACTTCAATGCACGGGTTAGATCAGACAATGAGACTTGGTCTCCGTTGGGTCTATATGGCATTGGTAGAGTCAATTCAAATGGTATGCTGCTTCTCCATCTCTGCAGTGAACTAAATCTTGTTATCACCAACACTTTCTCACCAGAAAAACAAGGACACCTGGTTCCATCCCCAATCTAAACATGGCCATTTGCTTGATTACATACTGTGTAGACGTGGTGATCTTGGAAATTTTTGCAAAGTTAGAGTAATGCGTGGTGCTGACTGTGGTACTGATCATTTAATGGTCAGAGCTAAACTGAGAATTACAGTTCGAAAAAAAGCCGTTTCACTGGTGCCAAAGTGCCTAAATGTATTGATGTTTCCAAATTGAAGGATCCAGTCGTACGAAGTTCCTTAAAATCTGCTTTCAACCAGGTGGATTTCTCAGATTGTGATTGGGAGACAGTCAGAGATACAATATACCAAAAAGGTGTTGAAGTTCTTGGATTCAAGGTCATCGAGATTGGTTTGCTGATAATTCCAATCAAATTAACCTTCAAATTGATAGAAAGCGGAAAACTTATTTGAAACTTCTCAACTCTTCACCTCTGAACAAGCCAGCGCTGTGTGGAGTGAAGTTCAGTGTTGTGTGCACTAAATAAAAAAAACAAATGGTGGTCTGACCTCTTCAGGGAGATACAAACTGCCTACGATCATAGAGATGTCAAGACATTCAACACTCTGCTTCATCAGGCTTATGGTTCGAAATCCTCTTCAACTACACCACTCCTGGCGAAGGACGGGAAAACCTTGCTGAAAACCTCAGATGAAATTATGCATCGATGGCATGGACACTTTCATGATCTTTTTCATAACCCATCCAATGTTGATGTTGCTGCAATAGAAAGTATCCCTCAATGTTCCTTTTGTCCGGAACTTGATGTTGAACCAACTCTTGTGGAAACAGTTGACTGCATAAAACAGATAAACTCGAACAAAGCCCTGGGCTGGATGGCATCCCTGTTGAGCTGCTAAACTGATTGGAAAAGTATGTATGTCCTGATATCCTTCCGGAATCCCAGTCTGGTTTTAGAGATGGGTGAGGAACTGTGGATATGGTGTTTTCTGCTAGACAGCTCTTGGAAAAATGTATTGAACAGCGTATGCCTCTTTGCCAGGTGTTTGTGGACTTAACCAAGGCATTTGACACAGTCAACCGTGAGGCTCTCTGGAAAGTGCTGGAAAAATTTGGCTGTACACCTTCTTTTACAGACAAGTTCAAGCAACTTCATTGTAGTATGAAAGGTCGCGTCAACTTCAATGGCCGGCTTTCAGAAGAATTCCCCATTGATAATGGTGTGAAGCAGGGTGATATAGCTGTACCAACATTGTTTCCGCTCTATCTGACTGCTGCGCTCTGGTATGGTTTCCACGATTGCAATGTGGGTGTTTATATTCCAAACGACTGGAAAGGTGTTTAACCTCAGAATATTCCAAGCCAAAACTCTTGTTAGTGATGGACTTGTAAGGGAACTGTTGTATGCTGATGATGCTGACCTGGTAACACACTCCCCAGTAGATATGCAACTAATGATGGATCTCTTTACAAATGCTTGTAGCTGCTTTGGACTGACAGTTAGCATTAAGAAAACTAAAGTCATATACACTCCCTCTCCGACGATCTGTATATGGAACCTGATATCTTCGTCTGTGGAAAGCGCCTTGAAGTCATAAAAAATTTTGTCTACCTTGGGAGTGCCTTATCAAATGATGGCACTCTTAATACGGAAATAAGACATAGAATCAGCAAGGCATCTGATGCTTTTGAAAGGTTACAAGATAGAGTCTGGTCTGATGGTGATCTAACTCTGACAACTAAAATTTCAGTATATCAAGCATGTGTAGTACCATCCCTACTCTACGCATCTGAAACTTGACCCTTGTACCGGTCACATATAGAATTGCTCGAGAGGTTCCATCAGCACTGCCGTAGACACATTCTTGGTTTAAAGTGGTATAGCTTTGTCCCTGATACATATGTCTTAAAAAAGGCCAAAACAACCAGTATTGCTACCATTGTTATTAAGAACCAGATGCGTTGGGCGGGTCATCTCATCCAGCTTGAAGAATATTGACTCCCAAAACAGTTGTTCTATGGTGAACTCTTTCTTGGAAAAAGACTCCAGCACAAACCCAAAAAGCGTTTTCGTGATAGCATTAATGGGAGTCTGGTGAGCTTTCATATTCCTGTTGACAGTTGGGAGTCCCTAGCATATGATCACAAGCAGTGGAGGACACGGATATATAAGGCGCAGAACACTTTGAAGCAGCCAAAATAGACCGAGCGAAGCTTAAGAGAGCATGTAGAAAATGCCAAATCTTGCTGCTCAACCATGGAGATCTCTGGATCTGTAAGGTGTGTGATCGGGCTCTGTTTTCTAAGGCAGGTTTTGTTAATCACATGAAAGCCCACAATAATACAGATTCCGCTGTTGTTAGTTTCATACAAATCAGTGAACGTTTTCAGTGTCATGTTTGCTTGAGGGTGTGCAAGTGGCTGGCAAGGCTAAAAAGTCATCTTTGGCCACATGGACTTTTAGTGACTTTTTTTTTTTTTAAATGGGGGTCACCACTTATCAAGGCCCGAAGGCCACTCAGGGATAAGGGTTATTACGTGTACAGTAATCAATGAGATAGTATTGTAGTAATCATTAGTATTGGGGGTTTTGATAGAGTGTTTTACTTAAGGGGGCGGTTTGTCAGGAGTTTGTTTATGTTGGACTTGAAGACGTCCAAGTTGTAGTCAGGTGAGAAACAGGCAAGCGGCAGAGAGTTCCACTGGCGTGCAGTTCTAAGAAAGAAGCCTTGCTCATGGGATCTACGTTTGGATTTAGGTACAGATAAAGAGTGGTGAAAATTATTGACAGTAGTTTCAGCCAGACGGGTGTTTCTCGTGAAAGATTGGCGAGGGGGACGAGGGATTGGAGCTCAGACGAGCACCTGCCATGGAAATAGCGATAAAACAAAGACAGGCTCGCAACATCTCTTCTGTGGGAGAGAGGTTGCAGGGAAGGGAAAAGGGCATCCCCCACTAAACCACGAAGTCTATTTTGTACTCTGTTAAGGCAGGATAGGCTGTTTTTAGCAGCTCCTGCTCAGATATGGCAGCAGTACTCCATCCTTGGACGTACTTGGCTTTTATACAGATAGAGAATTGCATCAGTAGTGAGATATCTCCTGGAGCGGTAGAAGGATCCCACCATTTTCCCAGCGTCCCTGGCAACAGATTTGATGTACGTGTTCCATTTCAGATCAGAAGTAAAGGTCAAACCCAGAAGCTTGTAAAGATAGAAGCTTGGTTTTGGATGCATTAAAAGTGACCAGCCACCTCTTCCCCCATTGTACCACGTGTTCAAGAATCAGAGGAGAGAGAATTAGAGAGAACTTTGTCATTTGCGGCCTTTGATGTGTTGCCATAGATGGTTGTGTCATCAGCATAGATGTCAACGAATGATTAAAGTATGTGTTTTGGGAGATCATTGATGTAGATCAGGAAGAGAGTTGGGCCCAGGATGAACCCCTGGGGGACTCCAGCATTAATACTGTGGGCCTCTGATTTCTGCCCATCAACCACTACTCTTATGAACCTATCAGAGAAAAATGATTTAATGATTGAGAAAACATTTCCAGTAATACCATAGCTGGACCTCTTCTGAAGTAGCCCATTATGCCATACCTTATCGAAGGCCTTCGTTATGTCAAGAGCAATTGCCCTAGGAAGGAAGCCTTTGTCAAGAGATTCACTAATCCGATGTGATATAACCGTTAGCACATCTGCTGTAGATCTTGCAGAGTGGAAACCATATTGCATGTCACTAAGAAGGTTGTTTCTGTTGAGGTGGTTGACTACTTCTCTATTTAATATGGATTCCAACAACTTACTCATGACACACAAGAGACTTATTGGTCTGTACTGAGAGGGAGATGACTTATCACCTGAATTCTTAAATACAGGGCATACTGATGAGGTTTTCCAGGGTGTTGGGAAGCATTTCTCTTTAGGGCAACGCTTAAAGAGTTTTGTAAGTATGCGTTGAAGCTTTTTCAGCACAATGATTTGAATGCCGTCAGGGCCAGTGGCTTTACTGGAATCAAGGTTCTTGATTAGCTTGGCGACCTCACGCACATATATTTGTTACCTAGCGTGTTATCCGTTATAGGAGGAAATACGGGGAGTTGATGGCCTTGGCCGCATAGGGTAGAATTAGCTGCAAAGTTCTTGGCAAATAGTTTGGCCTTATCTGATGCTGACAAGATGACCTCAGATCCAGTGATGATGGTTGGGATAGAATGCACGCTTCTGTTCAGGATCCTGTTTGCTATTTGGCAAAACTGGTGCTCAGCTACTTTGAATTTAACGGACTGAGCATATAGCTCTCTTGCATTTTTATTACTCTTTTACAGTGGTTGCTGGCAGTCCTGAAAGCAGCTTTAGTCTCAGTACATCTATTACGTTGGTAGCTGTGGAAAAAGTGATTTCTGTGCGCGATGGTAGCAGCACATTCTGGGGAGAACCATGGCTGGCTGTTAGGTTTTTGTTAGAATTTTTTGGATGGTATGAATCGGTCTATGCCTATAATTAATCATTCGGTCAGGTCTGATACTATAGAGGACACATTCTTTTTAAACATGGAATGCAGAGGTAGGTCAGATATGAATGTACGGAAGCTATCCCAGTCAGCCATAGAGTATCGATATACAGTACGGTGGAGAGGTACATCTGAAGGTGTATTACTGAGGGAGTGGCTCTCCTCTGACTAAATGTTGCAATCATCATGGCCAAAAACAATTGTTCCTTCATCCTAAACTCGACCGTTTTGCACAAGGAGGGGTCGATTTTTTTCGCCGACATTTTAGCAAGTCGTGGTCACCGTTGGATTAAATTTGGTTAATTTCAATGCTTTTGACCACTGGTCACGTCATAGAGACATCATCCAAAATGGCAGATTTTCTTTCACTTTCTTTTAGGCTTTTACATCACGGGTTCGAGCCTGCCTGCCTGCCTACTACCACTTTGTTTAAACACTTCTCTTCACCCTGGCTGCCCACTTTTTTTTTAATTCTCTCCCCGCGCTACTACCATTTATTGACACCTCTCTCAACACACACTTCAAACACTTGGGTAACGCCGAGCACCCAGGCTTGTATTTTATATAAGACAACCTCAGCTAAATAAAAATTGCTCAATATACAAGATAGAGCAAATGAATCAAATTTTAGGTATTTAAATTTTATGATTTTAAAAGATTAATCTTCAAATATAGATTTTTTTAGTGTTTGAAAACAAAGGATACAATTTAATAAATAAATAAAGGATAAAATTTAATAAACCTGTTTCGTTAACCCATTAGTTTTCGATGCTTATCATCTCCTCAGAGGAAAAATATTAGCAAATGTTTTTATTGGTTTGCACCTTATTTGCTAAAAGCAATAAACATAGAAAATGAAAGTTTTTAAACCATTTTAGATACATAGAATAAGGGAAATGGACTGAGACAGAAAAAGGATATTGTACTTTAAATCCAAAATGAATGGAAAATCCTGGAATTATCCAGGCGTTGTAAGGCTTAAAGTGGAATTAAATTTTTGAAGAATTATCACATGATAATAGTTTTTTAAGATAAATGAAGCAATGAAATATCAGAAAGAACTTGAATTTTAACAGAATTATCAACAGGGGTAATTCGATAAAAGAGATTAACGTCATTTAAAAATGTTTTTCAGCTAGCAGGCACTATCTATGTAAAGAAATCCTATAAAAAAAGGACGGTCGCTAAAGAGATGGGCCAATCAAATAGGATTTGAGCTTAGCACGCTGTTCCTGACAGCTAAAAAACTCGGCCAAAACCGTGATGTGATGGAATTTTGTTATCAAGCATGTAATGAAGCTCGCTGAAGAGTAGTAATTCACATCATTCAGTTGGCCACTAGTTCCGATCGCTTATATATGCCAATCGAGACCTCAGTCTCGAAATTAACAAACTGTATTATTTCGGTAATCTGTTATCTAGCGGACTGAAACATTCATTCTGAGTCATCCTAGGTGGTCCAACCTTCCAGCCCTTGCTTCCCGTCTTTTGAGTGGAGTATGCTTATCGCTAACTGCTTGAAAGAATATCGACGGGGCTGCCCAGACAATTTTTAAAAGGCTATAGTTCTCCTCCTTTAGGCGCACTGGCTTGACTCCCCCTACCTTCCAACCTTGTGTCAGATCTTTCTATGGGGATAAGTCAAATGAGTTTAGGTTAGTTATTTCGATTTGTGATTCGTGACAGATGAATAATTGAACTTAAAAACAAGGAATGTGCTTTTGCATTCTGGGATAGATTTTTTTTTTTATCTAATGGGACTCTACGCCTATAAGTAGATAATTCGTTAACTAATATGAATTTTGATCACCCATCTGGTACTGGGAAGGCGAGGCGCTGTATGTACCGAGAGGCAAAATACCAGGTTGAGAAAGTGGCGTGGTCTATCCTTCTCTTGATTATAGATGGGGCTCTCTTAAGCCGTGGTAGCCATCCCATCTAATGATGGCGTCACGATTAAAAATACTCTTGATAGCCCTGGCGAAGCATCAAGTATTCAGCTACGGACGAGATTTGAATTACACTACAAACTTGTGTAGTGAGTTCAATCTTGGCTATATCCATGATGGCTGGGTGAATTTTGGTGAGCGTTATATTAGTGGCAAACGGAAATATACCAGTTGCAGGTGATGTTATTGAAAGTGGAGACTCAAAGTTAGCTACTTAGACAAAAACGCACTAGAAATATAGGTGTCGAAATATAGGTGGTGATGATGTCAGAAAGCGGGACAGACAAGATGTATCCGGCAATGTAGAAATAAGAGTGAATGTTGCCTTGACACTCGTGCACCGCCTAATAAGTTAAAAAAAAAACAAAAAATAATAAGTTAAAAAAAAACAAAAAACAAATAAGCTAAGAAAATTAAGTAAGAAATAATTTACGTGGTCTCTCCCTCAACAAGTAAACCTTCTTAATAAAACCCTGAAAGACGTATCTCAGTCTCCATTGTGTTTCATGCATGAGTAGATTCATCTTAAATTAAACAAAATATCAACAACCACGAGGAGATCACGTATAGAAAAGCAGCAATCAATGGAAGACCAGCAACTGTGCAGTATGTAAAATACTTTGTTTTATTGATTTGGTTCTGGACAATATTCAAAAGAGAGCTGCCAATCTAATAGATCCCGAACTGTCAGCTAGGCTTCAACCTCTGTTGCATCCTTCCGTTTGTTTTACAAGTATTGTAATGGTAATATACCCCCTTGATGTAAATACCACTGACAAACCCGACAAGCAGCAAAATCCCACCCCTACACAGTAGAGATCCACAACTGCCAGACAGACTTCTACTCTAATAGTTTCTTCCCCAGAACTGTTAGATCTTGGAATTTCTGTCTGGTTTCTTGCTTCTCTGACTGTACTGACAGGCAAAAGTTCAAGTGTAATGTTAACAGACATCTTTCTGTTCAACTCCTTACATACTATTCCTGCAAATTATGTCCTAGATAGTAGCTCCCTACATCAACGTGGCACTGTGCTTTATTTGGAAGGAAAAGCACTAAAAAAAAAAATTGCACATAGGCAAAAACACACATGTAAAAAAAGTGCTTAGGTAATCGACCATGTGCTTTGTCTCGTTTGACCTCAAAATGTTACACTTATCCCCGGAGTCAACTTGAAGTTAACGTTAGCTTTAGAGTAATTATATTTCGTGACAACTGCATATAACTTTTATATTTAATGTTAAAAAAAAAAATTAAGTCATAAGGCGAGCCTTGCACTGTTGCTTTTTTAATATGATCGATATAAATAAATATTGCACGGTGAAAAATAAATACAGGATTGAACGATAAAATTATCGCCCTAGAAACGACGATATGCTTCCATTTCCGTTTGATGAAACCCGGTTTTCTCTCTGTTGCAGACCATCTACTAGTTGGCCAGTCGTGTACAAATTACAGGAGTGATTGGAGCCTTTTGTCATGCCTGAAAATGACACAATGTTCAACAAGTGAGATCAGAGATGCGCCGCTGTACAACTCATGCTCTCAACCGAGCCAAGTTATGACAATAGAGTCATTGCCAGCACCTTTAAAATGCATCGCTGTATTGCCACGAAAAACAGGGACGTGCTCAGGGTGATGAAAACAAAGTTTCCGGCCACGGTTATGGTCTTTGGTGTGGTTTCAAGTGACGGTTACATCATGCCACTTCACATCTTCGAAGTCGGCCTGAAGATTAACACCAAAATTTACCTGGATATGCTGAACAGTGTGGTAATCGCTTGGTGCAATCAAGTGGCCGCTAGCAGCTCCTGGGTGTGGCAGCAGGACTCGGCACCGGCCCACAAGTGTAAAGAGACTCAGGCTTGGCTTCAGAAGGAGTGGTACGACTTTGTATCCTTTTCTCACTGACCCCACCCCTCTTCCCCCTGTTGGACTACTTCGTGTGATCATACGTCGAGAACATTATCAACATGACCTTCCACAACACCAAAGCTAACCTGATACCCGCCATCTGCGAAGTATTCGCCGAACTCCTACCGATGCTTGTGGAAAAGGCATGCTCCCAGTTTAGAACCCATATCGAGGCAGTGATTGAGGCTGAAAACGGCTACATTGAATAAATGTAAGCTCTACTACATAATTAAGTTACCTGAATAGATTTTTTTCAATAAAAGTTTTTAAATAAAGCTGTAGTGTTGTTTTTTTAGGGCAACAAATTTATCGTTCCATCCTATAATTCTGTTCGTAAAATGGGACAAGGAAAATCAGATCCTAATAAAAATGAAAATAAAATCTTTTTTATTTTTTTTTAAATAAATATTAAGGAGCGAATCTTATTTTCTGTAAAGTATATTTCCTTCTGATTAGAGGATTATTTGATATCGGCTATGTAAAAAAAAACTTCAACGTGACAAGATTTTTTTAATAATTTAGAGTGATCTATTCAACTGGCTACAAGTTACTATTTATTTGTTTTTAAAAGATTAACATAGTAGTTTTAAGCAATAAGTTGCTTTGAAATAGTGCCGAGCCATATTTGTTAAGATTCTCTTTAAGTTACTGTTAATAAGAACTGAAATGCCAATGCCTTTTCAAGAGAAACATGCCAGGGTGTATTATGATTAATAATCGCTTTCTTTGTGTACGTAACGATAAAAATCAGATATTTTGGCAAACAAGAGCATTCTCTTTAAATGTCATTATTTTGCGTTTCTTTTTTTTTTCTGGATCCATTTTCCGATGCAGTGGGATGGTCTTGTTTTATGGATATAAACTAGGAAATATTTACGTGGTCATTATACGGAACTGGCAAATGTCCATTCTTTCACTTAATGGTCAGTTTCAACCGCTCAATTTTGGGCTGCATGCCACTTTATTCTTTGAGTTAAAAAAAGGGAGCATCATATTCAGAAATATTGTCTTAAATGAAAATAAATCAATGGACGATAAAATTGGAGAGAGGCAACATTTTTATCTGCGAAATACCACCAGTAATTAACTGTCACGATGTCATTTATTTTATAAACAATCATTGAATTATTGTTGTAACCTTGCAGGCTGGTAATTATCAATACAAACGGGTTGGTATAGATTTTGTTTTTATTTAGGAGTCACCACTTATCAAAGCCAGAATGCCACTCGAGGATAATGGTTAATGAATCTAAGGTGATAGTGTAGTAATCGTTAATAGAGTAAATTGAGTAAAATTTGATTATTCATGGGGTGGCTCAACAGGAATTTGTTCACACTGGATTTGAAGGCTGCTATGTTGTATACAACTGAGAAGCAGGCCAGCGAAACAGCTTTCCATAGGCGGGCAGTTCTGAAAAAGAAGCTTCCGTCATGGAATCTGCATTTAGATTTAGGCACAGATAGAGAGTGGGGGAAATCGTATATGTATAGTGGTTGTAGTTAGTCGAGTTTTTTGTGAATGTTTGACAAGAGAGGGCCATTTCAGTCGAGCACTTGCCATGAACATAACGATAAAGCAGATATATACTCACAACGTTTCTTCTGTGGGAAAGAAGTTGTAAGGAAGAGAAAAGGACATCACCTACTAGGTTTCGGAACCGATTTTGAAATCTATCAAGGCTGGATAGGGCGCGCCGAGCAGCTCCTGGCTAGATGTGTAAACAGTATTCCATTTCACAGATAGAGGATTGCATCGGCAGTGAGATACCTGGTGGAGTGATATCGGCAACAGTTAATAAAATATTTATTAGCAAAAGTATACGTCATGATTCTGGGGCCATAAATGTCCCGAATCTCTGTTTAGATGAAAGTATATTTATAATCTCTTGATATGCCCATTAGTCGTAAAATGGATAGATCGCTTTACCCATAACAAATAGTTACTTATTTATTTTCTTTTAACTATGACGGTTTTCTTTATCAAATTATTATTTAACAAAAAATAAATAAGAGATAGCAGTAGCTTAAAACATATTCATCAGCACCCACGATCAGGTGTTTAAGATGATTAGCAATGAACCAATCTTCCAAAGGAGAACATAATGGTTGGGATGGTACACATCATAGTATCACGCCACACCGTGCCTCATTTCAGAAAAGAAGAGCGACTAGAGCTGATAATGCCAAGATGAATCTTGCTTATTATGAACACTCAGCGCAGGAACGTATATTACACTATGATCGTACACCAAAGTGCTCCAAATCAATGTCAATTAACTTTGAGTGGTTTACCTGGAGGAAGAACTTCGATGTTTAACAGGCCCCAAACTTTCTCCAATCAGAGACTGACAACGTTATTTTATTCATTGTTTTTAAATGTACTTTCGCGTGTAACTCGAAGAATGGTCATCGCAGAACAGATAAAATAAACAACTCGTTCAAAACAGTTTTATGCCACCTTACGAATATTAATTGTAATGAAATCAGGTGGGCATAACAAGAAGCACACGACAACGACAAATGCAAGTTTCATCTGTAGTTTTGTTTAATTAATCTTTACAATAGTACTTTGTTGAAAGTTGAAAAGTGGCAGTTTGACTACCACCGTTGTTGTATTCTTCTACCTCTCCACTCGACGATTAGAAAAGAGAGAGTCTTAGTCGGATGCTGAAGTCTCTTGACTCCCTGGTTGAGCTGAATTTCTTTTTCTTTTTTTTTTTTGAGAAAACAACTGAACGTATTTCTGAACACATGACTTTGTTGTCAATACTAAATAAACGATTTGATAACAGTTTGAAATCGCGTAAGTTTTTTTTTTTTGTACACGGTGGTCACCACTTATCAAGGCCCGGAAGCCACTCAGGGATAAGGGTTATTGTAAGTACATTACGTTAGTGTGGAGATTTGATGAAGTGTTTACTTACGGGGGCGGTTCATTAGGAATTTGTTAACGTTGGACTTGAAGACATCCAAGTTGTAGTCAGGTGGGAAGCGGGCAGACGGAACAGAGTTCCACAGGCGTGCAGTTCTTAGAAAGAAGCTTTGTTCATGGAATCGACGTTTTGATTTAGGCACAGATAAAGAGTGGGGGAAATTTTTCAAAGTGGATTCAGCTAGACGGGTGTTTTTCGTGAAAGATTGGCGAGGGAGGACCAGAGATTGGAGTTCAGACGAGCACCTGCCATGGAAATAACGATAAAAGAGAGACAGGCTCGCAACGTCTCTTCTGTGGGAGAGAGGTTGCATGGTAGAGAAAAGCCACTAAGCCACGAAGTCTATTTTGTACTCTGTCAAGGCAGGATAGGCTGTTTTTAGCAGCTCCTGTCCAGATATGGCAGCAGTATTCCATTCTTGGGCGTACTTGGCTTTTATATAGATAGAGAATTGCATCAGTAGTGATATATCTTCTGGAGCGGTAGAAGGATCTCACCATCTTTCCAGCGACCTTGGCAACAGACTTGATGTACGTGTTCCATTTCAGATCAGGAGTAAAGGACACACCCAGAAGCTTGTCAAAACACGGGGCTTCTCCTAGATGAGAGCCATCCATTTCAATTGATGACAGATGGCGATCAAAGCGTTGATGATGTAAAGATAGGAGTTTGTTAGCTTACTGTATTAGCATTAATATTGGCCAGTCTTTAAAGCGAGTAGTAGTGAAAATATTGTTGCAAGGATAAAATCTATAGACATCTTGATCGACCAAAAAACAACTTGGCATGTTCTTTTTTTCCTGGGAAATTATCAGGAGGAGTTGTCTTTCTCTCTCTCTCTCTCTCTCTCTCTCTCTCTCTCTCTTTTTGTTCTACAAGAAATTATTTGTCAGAATTTATTGCTTTAGAAGGCGTGGTTCAAAGGAGGCGAGTTGACATTATGACGTTTCTAAACATAAATGGTATGAGGCGACAACAGAAAATCATATTTGGCAAAAGATGACAATATTGAAGAATTCTATAATTTTCATTTACTATTGCATTGTATCGAATCAATAATAGTATGGTGTCAAATGTTTATTTATATTTCGAGGTTATACCTTCTATTAAAAATATTCAAGTTACCGCTTCATCATTAAAATTACACTATTTTGCAGTAAAATAATTTTTCTCATAATTTTTCAGATGAGATTATTTGCGTGTTTCTTTTGTGACTATTATCTTCATCATTGTTGATATTCATATTCTGCGACATTTCAACCTATTGCCACAAGATCTTCGTCATGTGCAATTTTTATTTATAATGATTTTTTCGATATTTAAAGGAAAACATCATTCTAAATGAACAGATCTAACAACGTGTAATAGAAATATACATTCTGTCTGTTAAAAAACAGGCAAAAGTTATACCCCGTTGATTTAGAATGAGTGCTTTATGCCAAATTGATATCTGAATAAACTTACGTTTGTATTCATTTTTCCATTAAATCCTAATCTCTAGGCGAAGAAGTTTGGGTGGAACCCCCAAATGCGTGATGTACGATACAATGAGGAAGGGGAGTGATTAGTGGGGTGCAAACCCCTAACAACTTGGATGTAGATGGAATGCCGCGGCATATTTTAGATTTAAGACATGTGATCCTTGAAAACGATGATGTAAATGGTGGGCTAGGGGGAAGTGGAGATGCACAGATCACAGAGAGCTCGTACCGAGCCAGTATTGGCACGGGATTATGCAATGTAAAATGATCGTTAAATATCAGAAGGGTGTGAGGTCTGAAATGTTTAAAAAGTTATTACAAACCTGCCTTATACAACTTGTACAAATCTGAGTGGAACAAAAATGAATGAAGGAAAAGAAATAAAAATGGCTGCTTAATATCTTTATATGCCCGCAATATTGCCACCTGATATGCAAATGAGATGCTCTTAGTTGGAGATAAAAAAAAAGGCCTGATTTTTCAGAGAAGGTATTAATTTTGGAGTTGGATTTTGAAGAAGCAAGTTCGATTAGCTTTTGAAGTTGAGAAAGTAACAGCGGAGAGTTGAGTTTTTGGGCTAAGCAATTTTGCCAGCAGTGTGTCAAATCTAGCAACTGAGACTCGAATACTTTAACCACAATTTCCTAAATGTGCATCGAACCATAATACTTAATTCGCTGCACTTTATAATAACAAAGGTATCTACAAAATTACAGCCAAAAGCTGCCCAGTAGTTTCCGAGAAAAAGTTGAATGGACAAATAGACAAAGAGACATATAATATACGAGGGGGCGTTCCAAAAATAAAGCCTCCTATTTTTTTTAAACTTAAAACGTTGAAACTCTACGAAGACAGAAGCTGTACCATGAAAACGAGCGACCTTTTGTGCTCCTGAACTTATTTTACTACATAGTCACGAGCATTCTCAATGAACTTTTCCCAGGAATTCAATGACGTATCTCTGCTTCTGACGCAACTCCATGAACGGATTGGCTTAGAGTCTCACACCGTCAATACATGCAACAGAGAAATGAAATTTTCAGGTTATGAATACATGTTCAATAATCATAACAATTCAATTTGCAATCCTCTATGATTTATTGGGAAGGAATAAATAAAAATAGGAGGTATTACTTTTAGAACTCCCATCATAGATTAATGCTGGGAACAATAGTCTGAAAAAAGAACGACAGTGTTAACAAGAAAGATAATAAAACCTAGCAAATATTTTCTTTTATGTTGGGATAAGATCAAAGCGATAAGATACGGACACTTTTTATTGGACATTTGTATTAGGTTTTCAGATGGAAGGAAAAGTCTATTAAAGGGGTGAGGCGTAAAGCAATAGAAACTGGGGAGTCATTCATTTCGTGGCGCTGTGGTTCATAATGCTATAAAATTACGTTTGCTGGGTTTCCATCACTGCTTTAAGAAAAATGCATTTATCAATTTACATAAAAATTGCTACGTACGTAGATTTATATATTTATAGGATTCATTTCTAAATTAATTAATCATTATAATCGTGGAACAAAATTGTTGGGCGTAAAGGTGGGTACTCTGGACTATATTTTGTTCAAGTTTTATGCAAAGAAGGTAAAGAGAAAAGGTGAAATATCAAATAATGTTTTTCGATAGCATAAAATGGACGCACCTATTCATTTGTACATTCAAATATTCGCGATTTGCATTACATTTTACCCGTCGTTATTAGACAGCAATCAAGTAAGATTATCCGAAGTTCAAATTCTTCTTCAGACATTTTACGCTTTAAATTTTAGACGTTTTCTAGAATAAAAATCATACAATGAGACGGATATACTTTGCATAATAAAAAATAATTGCCTCAATATTGGACTGCGGACGAGTAACGTGAAATAGTAATACAATTGCTGGATTTCACACAAGACTATTGCATTTCTGATTTCTAATTTTTTTTATTGCATTTTCTGATTTATAATACATTTTCAGATTTCTATTGCGTTTTTTGATTTCTAATACATTTTCTTATTTCTATTACATTTTCTGATTTTAGTGCACTGTCTGATTTCCAATAGATTTTCTGATCTATATTGCATTTTCAGATCTTATCGCATTTTCTAATTTCTTTTGTGTTTTCTGATTTCTATTGCGTATTCTGATTTCTATAACATTTTCTGATTTAAAAATAAATTTCTGATTGATATCGCATTTTCTAATTTAATTGCATTTTCTAATTTAATTGCATTTTCTGATTTCCATTGCATTTTTTCTGATTTTATTGCAGTTTTTGATTTCTAATACATTTTCGGATTTTATCGCATTTTCTGATTTCCAATTCATTTTCTGTTCTCTATTGCATTTTCTAGATTTTATTGCATTTTTTAATTTCTCATACATTTCTGATTTCTAATATACTTTGTGACTTCTGTTGCATTTTTCTAACTTCTATTGCATTTTCTACTTGACGATGCCCCAAAGATGTTCTATCGTTTCAAGTCTGGAGACATGTTTGGCCAGTCCATCACCTTTACTCTCAGCCTCTTCAGTAAAGCAGTGGTTGTCTTTGATATGTGTTTTGGGTCATTGTCATGTTGGAACACTACTCTGCGACCCAGTTTCTAGAGGGAAGGAATCATGCTCTGCTGTAGCATTTTACAGTACATGTTGGAGTTCATGTTTCCCTCAATTAAATGTAACTCTTCAATACCTGCAGCACTCATGCAGCCCCAGACCATGACATTCCCACCACCATGCTTAACTGTAGGCATGACAGAAGAGAAGATCTGCAAACATTGTTAAACGTGCCCAGAAGTGCAAGATGTCAAGGTGGAGCACTTCCAGCATCTTTTAGAACATTAAATGTAATTTAAATAATAAAAGAATGTTCCTCCTCCCTACATTTCTGATTTACTTTTAAGTGGACTACTCTGCAAGTATATATAATTATTTCCACTGCCAAACAACATTACAGCCAGCAGACAAGATTGTAGATTTGCTGGATCTGTGATAGTTAATAATACTTTCTTGTGTGCGGCGTGTTTTCTCAGTTGGTAGAGTGCTTGCCTCGCATGCAAGTTGCTCGGGTTCCGAATCGTGAGTTCGGATGTGTCTAACTGATAAGCCCAAATGAGGGCGAAACTCGAGTCTTGGACTTCTGGTTTGTTGGCTTTCGTGGCTCTTGCTGACTGCAGTGTTGTCTGGCAGTGGAAATAATTATATATTCTCTCACAAATTCTGAATATATATATATATACATACATATAAATATACATATATATACGCACACATATATACGCACATACACATATATATGCACACACACACACACACACACACACACACACACACACACACACACACACACACACACACACACACATATATGTATAATCTTTAAGAACACGCAACAGATTGATTATTTGGTCTTGTTATATAAACACTATACTTAAATATAAATCAAAATTATGTAAATATTAGTGATGCGACGATTCTAATAGTTTCCAGATTCCGATACAATTACCAATTTAGATTTTATTTCTTTAAAAACATCTAGATATAGACAGTTGTTATTTTCATGTTTTTCGGATTTCTTCAAAGCATGTAAATTTGTAAATATTTTCGCAAACATGAAAATGCATTTGTAAATGAAGGTATCATCAGATTTTAGTTCCACTGATAATTTCAAATCAATAACGATTTATCATTTCATTAGCAAATGGAAAATTAAGTTTTATACCTATATATTTACCTAGAATAGCTATACATTTACCTGGCATAGCTTTCAATTTGCTTTGAATAGTTATAGATTTTTCTGGTATAGTTGTATATTTACATTGTGTAGCAATAATCTTAACTAGTACAGCCATAAATTTACATATACATTTTTGATATAGCTAAATATCTGCTTATGACTCGATAGGCTATGCCATTAATACATTAAAATTAGATAAACAGACGAAAGACACTGTGCAGAAGGAGTGGTGAATATGCACAGACTGGCGAAATACATAATATACACAGACTGACAAAAAAGTATTATACTCACAGACTGGCGAAAGACACAATGCGCACAGACTGACGATGGACAATATACGCACAGACTGGCGAAATAATCTATACACACAAAGCGGCGTTAGACACTGTGCGCAGACTGGCGTTAGACACAATACGTACAAACTCGCGGTGGGCACAATACGCACAGACAGATACTATACGCACAAACTAGCGAAAGACACAATGGCACAGTCTGGCGAAATACACTATACACACACTGGCGAAATACATAATAAAATACTAGCAAAATACACTTTCTGCACAAACTGGTGGTGGATACGATACGGACAGACTAGCGAAAGATACTATATGCATAGACAGTAGCGTAGTATCAGTTTTTGCCGCCCGGGGCGGTCGTAAAATTTGCCCCCAATTCAGCTGGTATATAATTACCTGTTTTACCCCCCCCCGGTATATAAATACATATTTTTCTCCTCCTCGCTGGCATATGATTATATATTTTGCTCCCCCCTCATCGCTAGCATATGACAGCCTATTAAAACCTCCAAAATTCAAAAAAAGCCCTCAAAATATTTATTTTCATTGATTTACACAATTCCCTTCAGATTAATGTTTACACAATTCCCCCTTTTTAATTTTAATTTAATTTAACAACTTCTTTTCAATAATTTGAATAATAATAAGTATGTAAACATTAATTTGAAAGGAATTATGTAAACGTTAATATGAAACAAAAGAAACCAAATTATTTCCAAAACAAAAACGTATGATTCAGATTTATTAAAAAATGTTAAACTAAATTAATTGTCTACACAAGCAAATATAATAATAAATTTAAATTAGAACATTTGGGCACCTGAAAATGTTATGAAATGATAAAATCATTTCTATTTACTTTTTGTTGTTGTTAAAGCCCGAATTTTCGTTAAATAACATGGCTGTATAAAAGAGAGGATAGTTCGATGTAGTTTTCTTTTCCTTTTCTTCATAATGCTATTAGTAAGAGGTCGAGCCTCTCGAAGAGAAAAAAAACGCCTTGTATCGGCGCTTTTTGAAATCATTGTGTGTAATCGCTCGATTTAAGCGCAAAATTTAAGAAATGGAAAGTCACACATTTTAGAAAACATTTTTTCTATAAATTTAATGAGAATATTTGAAATTTGAATTTATAAATTTAAATGAGAACATTTAAAAACATAAAATCTTAAGAAATGACAAAAATCATTTTTATTTACTTTTTTATTGTTATTTCCGAATTTTCGCAAAAACATGGCCGTATCAAGGAGAGGATAGTCCAATGTACTTTTCTTTTTTTTTCTTCGTAATGTTATTATTAAGAGAAAAAAAAACGTCTTGTATCTGTGATTTTTTAAATCCATGTGTGCAATCGCTCGGTTTAAATGCGAAATTTAAGAAATTTGTTGTTGTTAATAATGTTTCAATCCTTTTAAACATAGTTAAAAAAAATTTTTTTAAATAAATGTATTTATGAATTGAAAATAAAGCTATAAATTTATTTTTTGTGAGAGAACTATCGCAAGGTATCAAGTCGGTTGAAGATTTACAAACATACTTTCCGCGCTTTTTTTTTTGGCAAAGTTATTAATAACTATCAAAATTCACCCTATCGACAAGTTCCCTCTCTATGGAGAGGATTGCCAAGTCTGTAAGCCTTATCTGGCACATTTTTGATCGAAGGTATTTTTTTTTATGAGCTTCAGTTTCGAGAAAGAGCGCTCACAGCTGGCAACGCTAATAGCTCGAGCAAGGAAAATGCGTAGTAAGATCACAATATTAGGGACGGAATCCCCAAGATGGTATCTCTGTATAAAGTTAAAAAATTCAAGCGGTCCATTGATTTTGTCTTTTCCTGAAGCTTTCACAAAATACTATAATCTCTTCCTCTCGGCAAAAACTTATTTTTTTTGTATATCTCCGTCAACTTCACCAAGCTGACAATCATAATTATCATCAAGCAGACTTGACGGTGTAAGAAAAGCGTATTTACTTGCAAGATTGTGAACTTGTTGAAATCTGCAAGATATTTCTTCAGTCAACCTGTCTATGACAGACAGCATTTCCCGTCTCAACTCCGTATCCAACTGCACTGCTGCTGTTCACCACCCATTCGTTTCTTTTTGCGGATATGATGCGCCATGCTTATCCTCATGTCAGAACAGAGTTTTTTGACTCGTCTATTGCAGTGTCCACCATTTTCCCTCTATTTTGAAGAAGGCAATCTCGTTACGCCGTCAGCCTGACAGAACTCTGTCGCTAATTTTCCGTTGTATCCTTTAATTATCAGTGATGCTTGAAAGTATTTTTCTTGACAGAAATCTTTTGTTTAATTTTTCAATAATTTCTGGAACATATAAATAAACTGCTTTCTTTAGAAGATTATAATATAATAAAATAAATTGACATCGTATTTTGATGTTATTATCATTTTAGTTTTAGTGATGAGTTAAAAACAATAAATATTTATCATTAGTACCAATAATAAAAAAATTAAAAATTTTAAACACTCGGTTTTGGAATCGTAAATTAGGGACACATTTTTCCGATTTGATACCTACAAAAATTCCGATTTTTTACAATTTTTCGGTATAAAATTACAGATTTTTTTTGTTAACTTTAATTTTTTTTCTAATTTTACCCTCTCAAAATGCCGTTCCTGACATGTGCCGCTCATAAAATAGGGACACAATTTTCCGATTCCAAAACCCCCAAAAGTTCCAATTTTTTTACAACTTTTTCGGTATGAAATTTCAAGTTTTTTGTTAGTTTTTTTATTTATTTTTTCTATTTTCTGTCTTTAACCTATCAAAATGCTCCTCCTGGCATGTGCCGCTCGTAAAATAGGGACACATTTTTCCGATTCCAATACCTCTAAAAGTTCCGATTTTTTAAAAACTTTCGGTATAAAATTTCAAATTTTTTGCTAGCTTTTATTTGTTTTTATTTTTTTTCTATTTTCCATTTTTATCCTCTCAAAATACCGCCCTCCCTTGACATGGGCCGCTTGTAAAATAGGAACGCATCTTTCTGATTCCGATACTTCTAAAAGTTCCGATATTTTACAACTTTTTCGGTAAAAATATACCGATTTTTTTTAGCTTGTATTTGTTTTTCGAGTTTCTATTTTTAACCTCTCAAAATGCCGCCCCTGACGTGTGCCGCTCGTAAAATAAGGGCACATTTTTCCGATTCCGATATCTCTAAAAGTTTCGATGTTTTACAACATTTTCGGCATAAAATTTCAGATTTTTTGTTAGCTTTCATTTATTTTTATTTATTTTTACCCTATAAAATGTCGCCCCCTGATACATGCCGCCCGGGTCGGACCGCCCCCTCCTACTACGCCACTATGCATAGACTTACTGAAAAAAACAAAATGCTTGACTCATTGCAGATATTATACACATAGTAAGGAAGACAATATACGCAAACAGAATACAATATAAGCATAAACTACTAAAATACACTTTAAACGTAGACAAAAGAAATACACGATTCACTTAGACGGAAGAATGTACAAGTAAAATAACGAATGACACTTTTCGCATTAACAGACGTAGCATTAACACACATGCATAAGCAAACGTTAACTTTTTATGCATTAACCAAAAGAAGATTGCGATTAATTATTAGGATGTACATAGAAAAGATAAGGTGCCATCAGAATATAATGTCAGATATACATGCACGCACACAAGCGAACATGCTGATAACTGTTATGCCTTGAAGCAGACAAATATGTTGTAGCTTATGTTTTCTATAACAGTATCAGATGAAACCATTGCACATGTGGATGATACTTTTGGGCGTGTTCTCGAAATATTAGATTCACGCATGGGCGAACTGACAAGCGCCGCAAACCCGTTTAACATCTACGGCTGTTTCCATGGCCAATTAAGCATCGGATTTATGTGTAAAACAACAATAAAACAACTCTTTTGCTTGGTTTTCGCATAAATGCGATGCTTAATCGTTCAAGACAAAACTCACTTTAGTTCAACAGAAAAAAAAAACGAATCAAGATTTTCAGCCAGTCATCTGGAAATAATTTGTTTGAATTTTAAAATTTTCCAAAATGATCAATTCGTAGAGGAATTGTCATTTACGACATAAAGAAAATGCCACGCAAAGAGACATGAAGGTTGCATTAATACAAGACCGTCTTAAAAGACAAGATGGCCGGTGGGCAAAAATAATTTAATCTGCTGACGTCATCACGGGTAGTCCATTAGTTGCTTCTTGACACCGGTAAACACCGGTAGTCACTCGTGGATATCTCCATTCAGCAAAGTAAGTTTTAACGTGCTCCCCCCTGTATTTAACACGATGTAACTATAATTTAATTCAATATTAGCATCCTAAGTTTTTTACCATTCAAAAGAAGCTTCAAATAAATTGCTAATATTAAAAAAAAATTTTTTACAGCATACAAAACTAATGAAAATGCGAGACAACATCTACTCTTTTGAAGAGACGATTTTTTTAAGCTGTTGACGCGTTTTAAAAATTTAGCAAAAATTAATTTTCCTGAAATTTTCAATATTTAAAAATAAATTATGCCGGCTGATAACATTTTTAAACTTTTTTTTAAAGCTAGAAAGATAAAATTTAAAAATACCTATTTTTATATATATATATATATATATATATATATATATATATATATATATATATATATATGAAACTTAAAAGTAAAAAAAAAAAAAAAAACGCGCGTTTATTTCGGGTTTGTATTACTGTACACATAGATTCGAAAAAGTTGTCAAAAAACAAATATATGACAAATAAATGTTACCAAAGGCAAGATAAGTTACTTTTCTACCAAACTAGATATATTTTTCGTGTTTTTATTCAATGTAACATGTTTATTCAGCTCGAAAAACAAGGTGTTATAAATAAAAAAAACTAGAAAAAATATGTCAAGCTATGTCACGGTAACATATATTGAGTGAGTTTTTAACAGTATTTTAACCAGTTTTTTATTTATAACACCTTTTCCCAAACTTACCGTGTTAAAGAGGGAGTCAGACGCCATCTTGAATTTTCCGGGTTTGTATTACTGTACACATAGATTCGAAAAAGTTGTCAAAAAAAAATATATATAACAAATAAATGTTATCAAAGGCAAGATGTTACTTTTCTACCTAACTGGATATATTTTTTGTGTTTTTATTCAATGTAACATATTTATTCAGCTCGAAAAACATAGTGTTTACCGATGTATTGGAAAATTTAAAATGGCGGCCGACTCTCTCTCTTTAACACGGTAAGTTCGGAAAAAGGTGTAATAAATAATAAACTAGACAAAATACTCTTAGAAATTCGCTCAATATAAGTTACCGTGACATAACTTGATATATATTCGGTGGTTTTTAATAGTATTTTGTCTAGTTTATTATTTATAACACCTTTTCCCGAACTTACCGTGTTTAAGAGAGAGTCGGCCGCCATTTTAAATTTTCCAATACATCGGTAAACACTGTATGCTTTTTGAGCTGAATAAACATGTTAAATTGAATAAAAACACGAAAATTATATCCAGTTTGGTAGAAAAGTAATTTATCTTGCCTTTAATAACATTTATTTGTTATATATTTGTTTTTTGACAACTTTTTCGAATCTATGTGTACAGTAATACAAACCCATATCCAGTGTGGTAGAAAAGTAACTTATCTTGCCTTTGATAACATTTATTTGTTTTTTGACAACTTTTTCGAATCTATGTTTACAGTAATACAAACCCACGTATTTTAACAAACTGAAAATATGGATATAAAAAAATGATTTTGCATGTTATTTTTGTTATGTGGTGAAATAATCTTAAATAAGAAACATGATTTTTTCTTTAGGTTAATTATTTTTTTACTGTGCAATATTTCATGAATTTGTTAAAAATATTGTTTTTGATTTTGAAAAAATATTGTGGTTCATTTGCATTTAAAAATATTGTGGTTCATTTTGATTAAAAAATATTCATTTTGATTTTTAAAAAAATATTGTTCACTTTGATTAAAAAATATTCTTTTTGATTAAAAAAAAATTCATTTTGATTTAAAAAATATTGTTCATTTGATTAAAAAAATAGTTTAATTTTAATATTTCAAATGTTTTGCTTGTGTTCTGCTTCAAATATTCATAATCTTACATGCATAATTTTCATTTAATTATATTAAATAAACTTCAAGTTTATTTCAAATCAAATCGTGTTCCTTCACTTTTTAAAAATGTAATTTATAAGTAATTAAAGAACGTATTCTAATCTTTAAAATCTATAATACAACGAAATATTCAATTGCTTATAATACTTAAACAAACAACTTGTGTTTTATTATTTTTTTATTATTTTTTTATTATTAATATTAGATGAGTTTCAGTATAAATCATCGTGTTCTTTCTTTATTTCAATCCAATTTTGAAGTTTTGTAACGCTGTCTGTAAAAATTACTGTTCATTATTGACAGTCTAAGAGTTCCACATATCTTGCTTGTTGGGACCTCGGCGATGAC
>NC_136497.1:5385093-5422593 GCF_053919585.1 Euprymna scolopes | reverse complement strand
GATTTTTCTGACAAAGGGTGAAGAAAAAGCTGCTTAAAGGTCGGTACTACTTGGTGACCAGTAGTCTGAGATGTCGGATATTTTTCTGTCTCTGTCTGTCCTTGTTGCCATGTCACTAGTAAGGGTGCTGGAGGTAAACGTTTTGTCTGCGCTGACGTTATCCGCCTGATAGTCAGGGACCCGAACCTTGGATTAACCACTAAGGAGGCTGTCCTATCAGCAGGCGCAAAGTACTGGGACTGCTGTATTGCCATTTGGTGAGTGGATCTGGACCATGCAGTAGTCTCTGGTGGGGCCTCTCGATGCCATACTAGTGGGTAATTGTTACGGCTTTACCTTTTCGTGTGCTACAAATAAAAAAATTTTTCCTGTCTTTTTCTCTCTTACTTTCCCTCTCTGTACTGCTCTAACCAAGTATGCCGACCTATTCCACAAATCCCCAAACCTCAACATGAAATATCTCCAGAATAAAAACTCGATTAAACCTAGAACCCCATCTTCCAGCGTAGACCCCTACTACCAAGTCTCCTTCTCCAATATCAGGTCTACGTTCCAACCTTCCAGAGGTTGAAACCCAATTACAGGAGACGAAACCGGACATATTATTTCTATGTGAAACTGGAATAGGGCCGACCACTTCCCTAGATGAGTTCATAATTAATGGATAAAATTTCCCCCACTCTATATCTGTGCCTAAATCAAAACGCGGATTTCATGAACAAAGCTTCTTTCTTAGAACTGCACGCCTGTGGAACTCTGTTCCGTCTGCCTGCTTCCCTCCGGACTACAACTTGGATGTCTTCAAGTCTAATGTTAACAAATTCCTAATGAACCGCCCCCTTAAGTAAACACTTCATCAAATCTCCTCACTAACGTAATGTACTTGCAATAACCCTTATCCCTGAGTGGCTTCCGGGCCTTGATAAGTGGTGATCTCTGTGTAAAAAAAAATATATATGCGTGTATGTGTTGTATATATGCGTGTATGTGTTGTATGTATGTATGCGTGTATGTGTTGTATTTACGTATGCGTGTGTTTGATTTTACCTTCGCGATGACCGAGTTACTGGATGCATAGCAACAGACGTAAAGGAAATAGAGTGTGGGGCATTCCAGTCTTCTGGTATAATGTTGTTGTTGAGAGTCGAGACCTGTCGCAGGTGTCACTCGGAAAATCTGATTTCAGTCTTTTAAGTCACTATCTTATAGGCTTGGTCAATTTCAACATTAAAAGATAGAACGCAAGCACGTTAACAGAATCAATACTATCGTTTCGGCTCCAAGGATATCGATACTAACTCTCTATTAATAATATATATCAATAAAGATAACGAGAAAATTCAAAATGGAGGCGAGAAGAATGTTTAAAAATGAATAATTATTATCAAGAAAGAAACTATATATTCTATAATATAACAAATAACCCAATGGGTTAGGGATGATCTAGTATATTATAAATGAAACACTTTTGTTTAGAGGAGAGATAGATGGGAATAAAAAGATAGACATACGGATAGAAAACAAATATTGTCAAGAAAGAAACTTTTTATCCGTTGTGCCAAATTGATAGTTTAATATGTGCTCATTTTTGCATTAAATACTGTTAATTTCTAACTGTGCATTGAACGGATACCATAATACTTAGTTCGTCCCATACAAAATTTCAACCAGATCGGCCCAATAATTTACAAGAAAACTTCTGTGGTATTGTGGTGACTAATACATATCAATCCATATTAATCCCTAACTGTGCATTGAACGTATACCATAATTACACCTTATTTTTCAATCCGTACAAAATGTTAGTTGTATCAGTGCAGTAGTCCTCGTGAAAAAGTGAAGTGGGACGGACAGACACACCAAAAAATATAATATATATAACGTAACAAATACTGACCCAACGAGTTAGTGGTGATTTAACTGCTAAACCTACATTTTTTGGGTTATAGAAGCCAATGATGGTAGCTATAAAGCAACATCATTTTTAAGATTAACCTTGAGATGCATAACTGGGTTCAAACTGATGTGGTGTTGTTTTTCTTCGAGATACTAACACTAGAAAAACTGCTGAAAACCCCTTTCTACAAAAGGCGAGTCTGCTTGAGCTGATAAATCTTATTGATGTAGAAACAAAAAGCAAAGCATACCTCGGGATGGATGATATTGAAAGGATTTAATATGTTTGGTTCGGAAGTTTTTGAAAAACTGTATTCAGTAGAAAATGGCTTAAAGAAAGGATCCTTACTTATTTGTCGCACCTGAAGTCTGTTTTACCAAACGTAAGCCAACCGCCCTCTACTCCCGAGATCCATGTGAAGAGGACATGGTTAATACCTCAATGACGACTGGTAAGGAGGAGGAGAACAGCATGAAAACCATCTACAAAGCAGCACAGGTGATAAGGAAAAGCATTGCAACCTTCAAAGAGCCTAAGGAAAGAAATGTCATGCAGGTATCTAGTGACAATGACGATGTTCCAGCTGAATTGTACACCTTAATCCATTGGATAATGGTTGGGCCTGCTGAAAAGCTGGAAACTGTAAAGAGAATCAAAGATGTTGACCGAGCAACACTGATGGTGAGCCAGAATATCATGTATGGGTTAAGATCCAGTAAGCAGGTAAGATACAAGCCAAGCAATGAATCAGCATTCAAGTCATCTCGTGCACGAGGGAGACCTCAGGTTCTGGGACTGACACTGACTGTCCCCCATGACACACGCAACAAGAAGCTGTTGAATCTTCTCAATGCTCATGGCTATGCTAGTTCATATCGCTGTGTCCTTCTCATGGAAACCGCTCTGGTAAATGCTGCTGTAGAAAACACCAGAGCATACCAAAGCCTCTATGTACCACCATTCCTGAAGAAGGGGATCTTTGTGTTTTTCGCAGTAGATAAAAGATTTTGCAGAGGACACTCCTGCTAGGAAGGGAGCCACCCACGGAACTATCACACCAGTGTACCAGAAAATTGGTCCTTTTAAAGAACCTGTTGCAGAACCTTTGATCATAGGTGATGCAAGAAGTATATCAGTCACACCTTACCATGTAGACATGCTTCACTGTAACAAGCCAAAACCACAGGCTACCAAGAGGTCAGAACAGTTTGTCATCGGCCAGGAGATTTCAGGATCCTATCAGCTGACACAGCTCGGATGGGTTGTTGGATCTGCTTTATCCAGAATGAAACTTCGAGAAACCCCCAGCAAGATTCCAGGCTTGGCAGGATGCAACTCATTGCTGTCTGAAAGCCTTCCCTTGACCCTGGGGTGGCACACGAGCGGTCAACTCTGCAAGTCAGCTGAGGAAGTTAGTAGTTGGGGAAGATCACCCCACAGTCATTACCTTTGACATCGCTCTATATGAGAAGGTGGTGCAGCTCCTAGATGCCAAACCCGACTTGAAACAAATGGTTGTTGCCAGACTGGGTGAACAGCATGTCATAATGGTTGCCCTCAGAGCGCTTGGTGTCTCCATGGAGAACTCAAGCTTAGATGATGCCTGGGTGGAAGCAGGTGTGTATGGTCCTGCCACGACAAGGCAAATCCTGAAATGCACACACTACAAGCGAGCTTTCCACGCCCATATCTACTCAGACATAGCACTCTATGAAATGGCTCTGGACATTCAAGGACAGCCCACAACTGAGACATGTATGCCTGATGGCAACAGAAGGAGTAGAAGCTGCCTGCTCTGAAGATAAAGACACAAAGGTTTAATCCATGAAGCAAGCAAACAGCACCTTCCATTGCTGAGGTTATCACAACATTGTAAAAATGGAAGAAACAGAAATCCCAGAATGCAATGTTCAAGGCCATGATGAGGTACCTAGATTGGGTGGAAGCAATTCTATTCTTTGTAGCAGCAACTCGGAATGTTGACCTGGAACTCCATCTGCAAGCTGGAGAAGCAAGCTGTTCTTTACCATGGACCGCATCAAGTATAAGCTACTCTGGCCAAGAAATATTGCAGATATGCATGATTTGAGGACCAATCACCCTCAGACATGGGAGGAATTACGAACAGGCAATATATCAGTCATGCAAAGTGTCATTCCCTTTGTGTCTGTTGCGGCAGACCATGCATGTGAACACCTGAACAAGCTGATGAAGACTAGCTGTGGCATCATAGGCATCTCCAACAACGCCAATGTCAGACAGAGATTTTAGAACTCTGTCAAAAAAGTTCAAAAGTTGAAATGAAAGCTGACAAAATCACAAAGCATCATGAGCTTGGACCAAATGCAGTCAAGAGGGCACATGGTACAGTCGACAAGATCAAGGAAGTCATACTCAGCCATGGAAATCCCTTTACCACTAAAGGGGAAAAGCTGTACAATATGATCACTAATGCCTACATCCCAGATGAGCATGTACCACAGATCTTGAATGTTGATGTCACTGGACAGAAGTTGTATAAGGATTACGTGTCAGATCAATGGAGATGTCAGCCTCTGGGCCCCTGTGAAGAAAGATAACAACAAGATGTTCCTTTCTGGGAACAAGAAGATTACAGCGAAACTCAGAGACAATACTGTGGATCTGAAGGAGACCAAGGACCTGTTTACAGAGCTGGTGGTACTTGTCAGGTCAAGCCGAGACATCAACCAGAAAGAGGCCATGGAAACCATGAATTCACTCTGACACCAAGAGTACTGTTTGCTCCTGATGGAACAATTCTGCCATGCTATGACGCATCCAAGTTAATCCATCTACTTGAGAAGCTGACAAAAGAAGACATGTCCCATGAAAACCAGTCACCTCAAGCTGGAAGTTCTACCCACCAAGATGCAATGGATACAGGATTTACAGAGCCCACATCTACTGATCAGCTAAGTCGGAAGATGTAATCAGAGTTTTTTTTTCTGTCTGTTTCGATTTACTCAAAACCGCACACACCTCGTCTTCTCATGTATCGTTCTCTTCTTCCTCTTCTACTTCTTGCTCTTTTTCTTCTTTTTTCTTCTCAGTCGTCAGAAGCGTCGTCTTTGTCTTGACTACGTTTTTCGTTCTCCCTTCTTGCTCACAGTGACCCGTTTTTATGCTAAGCTGAACTCTCGTGTGTGCGAGAGAACACGAGATTTTGCGTGATTACTTGGCAATATTAACCGGCCACCGCCATCTTGCCATTTTTCTTTGGACGTGCCCGCTTTGCAGAGTGCACACCTCGAGCGTTTGTCAGGTAAGCCCGTCTGTTCGCATTTTATTACACACTCCCCCCTGATCTCATTATCACAGAAAGAGCAGGGAGGCGGTGGCCTTTTTCTTCGAGTGCTTCTTCGGAGAGGGGGATTCGGGGCTTCATCATCGTCTGCGCTGTCTTCCGTGACACGAAGGTCGGCGAACCTAAAGCTGTGCATCGCAGTATCACTGTCCGGGTCTTCATCATCAGCAGGAGGGTCAGTACTTTGAAGGCTACCACTCTCAGTGTCGCTGTGCGTTGAAGCCGTCATGAACCAGAATGATGGGTCGCTGGTCACGGATTCAATTTCACTATTTTCGTCAAGCGGCAGCTGCGTTTGGAATACTGATCTTAAGTCTTTGATATGACGAGGTACTCCATCAACTCGCACCGCCTGCGGGCTGATCACTTCAGTGACATGACCGGTTCCGTAGCAAGTCGTGCACTGGCCTCGGGTTTTTTTAACCCAGACGACATCTCCCTCTTTTATGTTCTTTTGTGGTAGCTCCGGTTCAGGTAGTGAGCTGCTCTCCAAACCTCTCACCCTGACACGGTATGTATGTAGCGCGTTGGCTGGCGCGGTGGAGGGTGAAACATCGTCCTTAGGGGTGACGTTGTACCAATAGACTGCTTCAGGTACCGTACACCCCTTCCGCGCTGCGATTGTCTTAACAGTTCTGTGATTGCGCTCAATAATCCCGTTTCCACTGGGAACATGGGCACACCGAAAACGCAGATGGACACCCCAGCCATCTGCAAACTGTTTAAACGGCTCACTAACAAAAGCGGGGCCATTGTCGGTGAGTATCTCAGAAGGAGGGCCACGCTCGAGGAACACACCTTCCAACTCATGGATAATGGCAGCCGCGTCCTGCCGGCGAAGGGGCCGCCACAATGAAAACCTAGATGGTCCACAGTCGATAAGCGTCAAAAAATGCCTCCCGTTGTAGTGCGTTATGTCCATTGCAATCCTATCCCAATTACGCTTCACACTGAGTATTCCCTTCTTCCACCGGACAGGTGCTGGGTTGATCGATCGGCAGGTGTTGCAGCTTCCCACAACAGATTTCACAGCCCTCCGAGACACAGAGGGGTCAACCAATCTGGCAAAGTAAAGCGTTCGGTTTACACCGGGGTGCCCGCTTTGGCAATGGATATCATTAATATGCTCCGGGCTGAGTCTATGTCCCACTGCAGCGCAATTTACAGGTGCTGACTCGTTCACTTCTTTTGGCAGGTCTAGCCAACGGCGTGGCACTCTGGTCAGACGATCCGCCTGATTCAAACAGGACTGCACCAGTGTCACATCTATGACCAAGTCGTATTCCTTAGTGGTTTTGGTTAGGGTAGCAAGCCGCCTCCGGATCAACATTTCGGCCGACGCCTTCGTTGTCAGACGTGCTTTTCCATTCAAGGCATTGGTCATCCACCGATGCACACACGTGGAATCCGTGATGATGTGAAGGATTCTAGCCTGCCACTGAAGTGCTAGATTGACTCCTTTCAGTGTAGCATCGAGTTCAGCTAGGTTTATATGCTTGGCGTCATTCTCCGGCCGAAGCCAGCAGGCATCTTCTATTATCCTTCCGTTGACCGCCAGAGCAACGCCAAGGGCAAGTGAGCTGGCGTCTACTCAAACTGTAAATTCACTCCCATCGACGCACCAGCTCCCCCGTACAGGGTCATCATTGGTCACTCTGGCCACAACTTCCACCAGCATGCTTCACAGGGCAGGATCATGCACCTCATCGTCCCATCCAGTTGACATAGAAGTTGCCCGTCGCTTTATGGCCGCTACAGCCACCCGGAGCCACCCACACACAGGGAAGTGACCCACCAATTTTCCGCAAATGGAAAACGTGCTCCGACGTGTGATGGTAGATGGGATTTCCGGGATTTCACCACTCCTTCCCCATTTAAGGCCATCTGCACTTCCAACACCTGCAGTTCGAGCACTTTCGCCCCATCCTGTAGCCGCTCTGGCTCCTTGCACGACAATCCAAAGTGCTCGAAGTGTTCTTTGACCGCCTGTGCAGACAGGAGGCTCTCATTGACAAAAATGTTGTCTATATACGACGATGTCGCATGTTGCACCGCTTCATCTTGACGCCGGATCGCCTGCATGATTGCTGTCATGATGTTAGGGGCTACATTCAGGCCGAATCCTAGCCTGGTCAAGCAATAGCGAGTTCCTTTGATCACCACCGTCTGGAACGGCCACAGCGATTTCTCAACACGTATTTGCAATTACGCTCTTCGCAAGTCCAGTATGGCTGCTTCCGCACCCTGCCGCCGCCACTGCCCGTAGTTTATGAGCACAGACATCAGCCCCCGCAGTGTGTGGGTCAACGTATATATTAAGTTCCCGGTAATCAAGAACAGGTCGAACTTTCTGCTTGTTCTCTTGTCTGACAGCCATCAGGGGAATTAGCCCCCGCGGGGGCCCGAGCTCATCCTCTGGGTATGGAACTAACCAGCCATTATCCAGCCACACTTGAAGTTCTGCCTCGTACTGCCCCCTAAGCCACGCAGGAGGGGGATACTCTGTAAGTCGATTCCGCAATGACACTGGTGGCTGGTCGCCTGCCCATTTCCAGGACGCTGTCCAAGTGTTTGTGCCCTTATCGTATTCTGCATGGAAGTCGGGCTCATCGAGAGTGATTGCTGCACACATTTGTTTGTTTGGTCGAGAGAAGCTCACATCACCGGCGCCGTTCACAGTAATTCCGCCTAGCTGTGTGATAGCGTCCATTCCAAGGAGAAGGTCATATCCGAGCAGCTCCCCATCGACCACTAACACCGTCACAGCAACCGGAGAGCCATTGCCAATGCTGATATGAACAACGCTGACCCCACAACACACCAATGAGCCTTGGCCAACAGTAAGTACAGGGATCCTTCGTTTCTTCCATGTGGCGCAATATTCCTTTCGAAGAAGGGTTTGGGTACAGCCGGTGTCAACCAGCGCTGAACGTTCACATCCATCAACTTGAACTGTTACTGCAGGCAGCGCTTTGTTCAATGCCGCGTTGGGGAGGGTGCTAGTGCTGCGGCGTCCTCCCCTTACCCGTTTTCCGGACAATTCCGTGCTATGTGGCCTGGCTTATTGCATTGGTGACACTGTATTACTTGTCGTGCTCCATAATTAGGGGTGCGCCTTGTACCGCTTTTGCAGTCTCTGGAAAAGTGGTTGGGGCCACCACAGGTATAGCATCATAGACCCTTCGTTGGCGAGTCCAGAGTGTCAACAGCTGCGGAGACTAGTTCTCGATCGTCTTTCAAGATGTTTCGTGCTCTCGCCAATAACTCCTCCAATCCAATCTCAGTGAGTCTTGACGATGCTCGCAGCAGTCGATTGCCTCATCCGGAAGTCCCGACAAAAAGGCGCATGCCAATATGCGATCACTTGCACCGCCGAAGGGAGTGGCAAGCTTTTTCAAGTCGGCCATGTAGACATCCACTGTCTCCCCCGGCCCAAGTCGGCGTTCGGAAAACTGCCTCCAGGCGACAAAAAGGTCTGTACCAAATGCCCCGTATAGCGCTTGTGTAATCTGCTCCATGGTCGGATCCTCCCCTAGCTGCTGGTACACGGCATAAGCCCCTTTAGTGAGTCTCAATGGGATAACCATAGCTGGGTCTTTAATCTTGCACAACCGGCAAATGCGCTCAGCCTTTTCCAGCCATTCGACCACCGAGGGACCAGTGGGGGAGCCATCGAATTCCGGAATTAATCTGATGTCAAATTTCTCCATACCAAAGCCGAAATAGCTTGTAATCAGAGTTTTTTTTTCTGTCTGTTTTGATTTACTCAAAACCGCACACACCTCGTCTTCTCATGTATCGTTCTCTTCTTCCTCTTCTACTTCTTGCTCTTTTTCTTCTTTTTTCTTCTCAGTCGTCAGAAGCGTCGTCTTTGTCTTGACTACGTTTTTCGTTCTCCCTTCTTGCTCACAGTGACCCGTTTTTATGCTAAGCTGAACTCTCGTGTGTGCGAGAGAACACGAGATTTTGCGTGATTACTTGGCAATATTAACCGGCCGCCGCCATCTTGCCATTTTTCTTTGGACGTGCCCGCTTTGCAGAGTGCACACCTTGAGCGTTTGTCAGGTAAGCCCGTCTGTTCGCAATTTATTACACAGAAGATAGCACTGGTGGATGGCATGGTGCTTGTGCAGAAGCTGAGCAAGAAACCAGCGACTTTAGTGACAGTCAAAGATCTGAGTGGCTGCTTCAATAACAGACTGATGCAACTAACATGAGATTATGATGAAATCATCCTCGTTTTTACACATACCGAGCAGATTCTCTGAAGAGTGCAACCAGAGATAAACAAAGACAAAGAAAAGCTTCTGTTCAGTATCAAGTCAGAGATGACACTAACACCAAACACATCCCAATGAGGAAGTTCCTCTCACATGACAAGACGAAGGCTGATCTGACTGACTATCTTGCTGCCCAAACTCTAGAGTACACCAGGGGATCATCCAAGCTGGTCATCACATCTGCTTCTGGATACACTAAGAGTAACAAAGACTTTGAAGTAAATAACCATGAGGAAGCAGACACGCTGCTGATCCACCAGGCTGTGTTGGCTTCACAGTTAAACCCCAGATACGGACGTTTTAGTGCTAGTCACAGCAAACTATGACCTATTGCTGAAAAACACATCCATTTCTATGGCCTCTGGTGTTACACAAATTGAACCACTGTGGCGAGCTCTAGGCAAAGAAAGAGCAAAGGCTTTGCCAGCCTTCCATGCGTTCACAGAGAGGTTCTTCCGTATATGCAAGAACACCTGACTGCACATCTACCTCAAAGCAGATGCAGATGTTGTTAATGCTCTGCAAATGCTTATGGATGAAGCAGAAGTGACAGAGGGAATGCTGTCAACACTGGAGTCCTTTGTATGTGTAGCTTACTTGCCAAAAAGGATCAGCATAAAACAATTCCTGCACTGCAAACATGGGGCAGAAAGTGACAGGCTCCCTCCAACACCTGGAGCTCTAAAGCAGCATATTTTAAGAGTCCATGTCCAAGCAAGGGTATGGGCACAAGCAGCCATTGCTCTGCAGATTTCACAACTGAATTCCCTTGGAAAATGTGTACTTCAAACAATTGGATGGCATTCTGAAACCAATGACCACAGAAGTTCTCCCAGCGCCCAAGGCTATCCTTGAGATGGTCACATGCAAATGTATATTTGACTGTTCTTCTGCCAAGTGTTCCTGTAGGTCTAAAAGTTTAACCTGTACTGACATGTATCAACGCAGCAGCCAGTGCGAAAACGATGAAGATTCCCAAGCTGTGATGTATGAAAGTGATGTTGATGATAATGTTGATGATGATTATGCATAGACTATAATCAAACATCTCATTATGGTTAAGATGGTTATGCAAACATTCAAAGTTTACAGTTAAAAGGTATTTCAATAAAATCTGACTGACTGCCAGGGTTGTTACGTTTTTTACCCATATGGTGGATTATGTGTTTCAAGGGGGGGGGAGAGGGCTTACAAAAGATGAAATGATAACTTGGACCATTGACTTCCTTGACACTGAAAATGTAGGTTTAGCAGTTAAAATCAATGTTCCAGCTTATTTAGAGGCCGAGATATTACAAAACATACATCTTACGGCAGCCATTTTGTAAATTCCAATATGGCCGCCATATACACATCTGGGAAAATTTTATAACTACTACCATTGGCTTCTTGGACCCTGAAAATGTAGGTTTAGAAGTTAAAATCAGTGTTCCAGCTTATTTAGAAGCATAGATATTACAAAACGTAATCTTATGGCGGCCATATTGTAAATCCAATATGGCCGCATATACGCATTTGGGCAAATGCAAACATTGATTTTCTAATTCCTGAGACAAAAACCTTTCCAAAAATGCATAGGTTTGCAAATCTCCAAAAGATCCCACAAAAGTTAAAATAGTGCCATTAGGAACCTGACTATATATAAAAGTACACATTTGTAATCCCTATTTAAGAGATCAAGTATTTAAATTTACCTACACCTCTTTATTCCAAGTTTTTTTTTTTGTTTCATTGAAAATATTATATGAATGCTCGATTATAAAAACTGATCTTCCTTAAGCTTACAAATTGAGTCATCTTACTTTGACTAAAATTTTATTGGCATATGAATTTTTATATATTTGAATATATTAAAATTTTTGGTTAAAAATATTGATAAAGGAATATATATATATATATATATATATATATATATATATATTAGCAAAAGTACCCGTCGTTGACTGGGTTCAAAAACAGCCTACAGAAAATGGACTCTGATTTATGAAAGTATGATAGATTATGAAAAGGAAGGGTCGTAAAGAGATAGCTTCAAATTCGGGGGTATCAAAAGAAAAGCAAAATATGATGAAAGTAAAAATAAAATAGATAAACCCCATAATTTATTATACCATACCTGTTCACACTGAAACACTTATCACAATATTCTGTGGATCTATATTAAAAAACCTTGTTAAACTTTGTGACATATTTCCATTCTATGGAGTCAGGCGCGAACGAACCCCCCATAATTTTATTATACCAAATTTCTTCAAACTGAAACATAATTATCAAAGTATACTTACGCAGATAGATATGAAAAGTCTTTATTAAAGTTTGTGTCTATTTCCATTCTATAGAGGCCAGGCGTGAACGCAGACCCTACAATTTTATTATACCATCCCTATTTAAGTTAAAACATACTTATCAAAGTATTCTTATGTACATCTATATCAAAAACACTTGTAAACGTTTTTTTTTTAATTTTTAAATTGTTTGTTTCCATACTTTGTGGACCAGACGCGAACGCAGACCCCACAATTTTAATGAACCACCGTTCTGCCAGATCAAACATACCCATTCCTGTGTCTCGACACATCTTCTATCATTATACGTAATCAGTTTTTTAAAGTAGTCAACCATATAGGAGCCTATTCGTGACCAGACACACACACACACACACACACACATAGACAGTCAGCTATATATAAATATATATATATATACACATAACAGAAAGATACGGTAATAAAAAATAAAACGCATATTTGCTCTACAACAGTATTGAGCACTTTCTTTAGTTTTTATTAATTACCATTTCCACTAAAAAACATATATATATATATATATATATATATATATATATATATATACCCTAAAATATCTGGCCTTGATGGAGGGTAAAACTAAAGCTTGCTAATATGTTTTCAAATAATCTGAAATAGCAGGCGAGACTTGTTTCCAAAATTTTTAGGTTATTCTCAATGCTTGTCTATAAGAGTTGTTGAAATAAATTCATGTTAAATCATTTCTATATTTCAATTGATATATTTAAAATATATTTATTTCACCAAATCTAGAGAAAAGGATTGAGAATAATCTAAAATGTTTGGAATCAAGTCTCCCCTTGCTGTTATTTCAGATCATTTGAAAACATGTTAGCAAGTTTTAGATTCCACTCTATCAAGGCCACAGGTTTTGGGGGAAATATCAGATATTTTGTAATTCAAATGCAAAACTTGGATTCAAAATAACAATGATTTACACATTTAATGTGTGACATAAAGGACTAAGTTTACACTTACTATTGCATAAATTAATCTAAAAACTCTTCATAAAACCTTAGTTTGTAAAAAATCTAATGATTGGTTACTTATTTCTAAAAGGTTACAAAAAAAGACAAAAAATAGGTTCTGAATGATGTGCGACCTTAAATGCAAATGTTACATAACGCACTACACAATTCAGGGTATTAGATTTCCAACGAGCTTTTATTTGTTAAATTCTGACCAATAGTCGCTGAGATTTGGAACTTATATAATTGCCAAAAAGGTAGGATATCTATCCATATCTCTCTCTCATATATATATATATATATATATATATATATATATATATATATATTTGCAAAAATCAAGGCAGCAAAATATAAAATAAGAACATCATATTATGTATTTTCTTATGTGTTACAATTGTTTCGTAACCATTTGGATAAATGTAAACATTATATTAAAAAATATTCCAAAAAAGCTACTCTTCAGACACTAAAATACATTTGCTGTATATATGTGAATATATTCCTAATCTCTATTTTCAGGAAACAAGCAATTTGGACTCACCTCGTTCACCTAATTTTATTTTATTTTTATTTTATTTTTTCGATTCCCTTCGAATTGAGTAAATATTCCACCTTAGTATTGTTGTCTTGATTTTTGCAAAAATATTATGCGCTCGTTTATAGAAATTCGAGAATCATGAAGCTTAATTGAGTCAATTAATATTCACTTGTATTTTATATGTATATGAACATTACCGAATATTAATGTATAACAAAATTATATATATATATATATATATATGCTGGTAGTTAAATTAAATATTGGAATGCTCATATAGTTGGTTCTATGGGACGAAACTACATGAAAATGTAAAGGCTTTTTGAAGATTATAATACTATTCTCTGGTTAAAATTTTATGACAATTAAAAAAGGAACCTATATTTTCAGACCAATAAAATATACCAAAATTTACCTATATTTGTATATATAGTGTCCTGGCAGGCCAGCTTCAGTTTTGCTGATTTGGGATGAATTTTGCGTAGGGTTTTTTTGTTTGCCAGGCCACTAATATATATAAAAAATATAAATACACCAAGCCTCAAAAGAAAAGAAAAAGAAAACGAAAACAACAACAATCGCTCCTGATGATAATCGGTTTCACCGATAGAAAGCGCTTGAGAAGAATATTGAACAACAACTTTTGGGCGCCATCTTAAATAACATGTCTGCTGAAATAAAAAAGACCGCTCGGCAAATAGAAAAGATATCCAGAAAGATCGGAAAAAGATTAACTCTGTCGTGTTTAATCAGACGTGCCTGAATAATGACTTGCTGCCAAAATATATCTTCATATTTTATATAAAAAATATCTATTATAAGACATATATTGCTAATAATATCGGCCAAATTGTTAAAAAACAAGCTGAATGAATATATGTTCCCGACATCAGAATATATACTGATTAGTTGTATTCTAATTACCAAAGAAAGAATCGCTCGATTATTATAATTGTTTTTTTTTTTAATTATTAAAACAATTTATTTTACAAATGTATTTTTTCGTTTTCGTTTCCATATGTATGTAATATAATCGACCAGTATTGGCCCAACGCGTCATAAATGATCTGATATTCTATGAATGAAACAAAATGTTTAGAAGAAGGAGAGAAGAGCGAAGAGAAAGAGAAGAACGAATAGCGCATGATTATTATCAATAAATAATTATGAAAGGTTATATTTTGTAATATCCCCCGATTCTTAGAATTACACCGAAAACTGAATAAATCTTTTTCAACAAATGTGTGAATTGCAGTTTCCTTACATATTTTCATATATTAGGTTGGTGCAAAAATAATGTCGTTTTGGCATAAAGTTGAACGGAAAATACGACATTATTTTTGCACCAACAAAGCATATAATTCATATACAGATCACATATTTCATATAGATAGCAAACATTTCATGTATATCGTATACAATTTCTTATACATCGTACAAATTCTATATACATCGCACATATTTCGTACACATAGCATATATTCCATATACATAGTATATATTTTATATACATCATATACCTATATGCATAGCACACATTTCATATACATCGCACATATTTAATATACATCGTACACATTGTATATACATCGCGCATATTTCATATGCATCGTACACATTTCATACACTAATCGAAAAACAAAACAAAACCTGGACTCGATTCTCAGCGACACTCTCCGCTCTAACCAGGTTCCATCCGGTTCTCGAGAACTCAACGGCTCGACTCTCCCAAACATCTTAACTCCCGGCCTTATATTATCCCATTTATGCAAATTAATGCACGATCGAACCTGACGATTTGTCGCATTCTCGTCTCCCATCGAGTTTCGAGTTCGCACATGCAGCCCACCTCCGTGACTGCAGTCACACTCAATTTTCACAACACGCCCCCTTGATCTCATGATCATAAACTGGCTAGGGAGGTAGTATCCGTCTTTGCTAGACACACCTAGAACGCTCACCACTCCGCTAGACACACCTAGCGTTCACTACTGCGCTAGACACACCTAGCGTTCACTACTCCCCGACAAAGACAGATACTACTTAGCAAATTGGGGCTATACAGCTAGACACAGAAATTTATTTTTAAATTTCTCATTTAAAAACGACTTTACATACAAGTCGACTAAATCTCATTGTAATTCTTTTTAACAGCGACTACTTTTTCTTCAAAAACAAAACCGGCTTGAATTGTACTCGAGTAAAATATTTTTCGTTTAAAAACGATAACTTTTTTCTTTTCAATACAACAAGATTTCCCTCTAAATTCCTTGTTGAAAAACGACGACGTTAATACACACAGGTGGTCCGAATCGAATCTTTAAGTTCTGTTAACAGCGACGACTTTTTTTTAAACAAATATAAGCGAATTTCATTCCAAATTCCACGTTTAAAAAATGACGATGTTAAAGAAATACAACGAATCCCACTGGGATTAAAAAACAAAAAGACAAAACGCCCGACTCACTTCATATCTTCAACCTTCGCAGTTTGACACGACTCATTCAATTTTCAACGCGGCTTTTAATTTTCCAGGTTCGACGCGAATCATTTAAAATTTCCCATTTCATCTCGACCGCATTGGTTCCATATTTAAAGCCGGAATAGCTTCTAATCGAACCCCCCCCCCAAAAAAAAAAAAAACCGGGGCCCGATTCCCAGCGACACTCTCCGCTCTAACCAGGTTCCATCCGGTTCTCGAGAACTCAACGGCTCGACTCTCCCAAACATCTTAACTCCCGGCCTTATATTATCCCATTTATGCAAATTAATGCACGATCGAACCTGACGATTTGTCGCATTCTCGTCTCCCATCGAGTTTCGAGTTCGCACATGCAGCCCACCTCCGTGACGGCAGTCACACTCAATTTTCACAACACGCCCCCTTGATCTCATGATCATAAACTGGCTAGGGAGGTAGTATCCGTCTTTGCTAGACACACCTAGAACGCTCACCACTCCGCTAGACACAGCTACCGCTCACTACTCAGTTAGACACAGTTACCGCTCACTACGACTCCGCTAGACACAGTTACCGCTCACTACGACTCCGCTAGACACAGCTACCGCTCACTACAGCTACCGCTCACTACTCCGCTAGACACAGCTACCGCTCACCACTCCGCTAGACACAGCTACCGCTCACTACGACTCCGCTAGACACAGCTACCGCTCACTACTCCGCTAGACACAGCTACCGCTCACTACAGCTACCGCTCACTACTCCGCTAGACACAGCTACCGCTCACCACTCCGCTAGACACAGCTACCGCTCACTACTGCGCTAGACACAGCTACCGCTTACCACTCCGCTAGACACAGCTACCGCTCACTACTCCGCTAGACACACCTAGCGTTCACTACTGCGCTAGACACACCTAGCGTTCACTACTCCCCGACAAAGACAGATACTACTTAGCAAATTGGGGCTATACGGCTAGACACAGAAATTCATTTTTAAATTTCTCATTTAAAAACGACTTTACATACAAGTCGACTAAATCTCGGAGTGATTCTTTTTAACAGCGACTACTTTTTCTTCAAAAACAAAATCGGCTTGAATTGTACTCGAGTAAAATATTTTTCGTTTAAAAACGATAACTTTTTTCTTTTCAATACAACAAGATTTCCCTCTAAATTCCTTGTTGAAAAACGACGACGTTAATACACACAGGTGGTCCGAATCGAATCTTTAAGTTCTGTTAACAGCGACGACTTTTTTTTAAACAAATATAAGTGGATTTCATTCCAAATTCCACGTTTAAAAAATGACGATGTTAAAGAAATACAACGAATCCCACTGGGATTAAAAAACAAAAAGACAAAACGCCCGACTCACTTCATATCTTCAACCTTCGCAGTTTGACACGACTCATTCAATTTTCAACGCGGCTTTTAATTTTCCAGGTTCGACGCGAATCATTTAAAATTTCCCATTTCATCTCGACCGCATTGGTTCCATATTTAAAGCCGGAATAGCTTCTAATCGAACCCCCCCCCCCAAAAAAAAACCGGGGCCCGATTCCCAGCGACACTCTCCGCTCTAACCAGGTTCCATCCGGTTCTCGAGAACTCAACGGCTCGACTCTCCCAAACATCTTAACTCCCGGCCTTATATTATCCCATTTATGCAAATTAATGCACGATCGAACCTGACGATTTGTCGCATTCTCGTCTCCCATCGAGTTTCGAGTTCGCACATGCAGCCCACCTCCGTGACGGCAGTCACACTCAATTTTCACAACACGCCCCCTTGATCTCATGATCATAAACTGGCTAGGGAGGTAGTATCCGTCTTTGCTAGACACACCTAGAACGCTCACCACTCCGCTAGACACAGCTACCGCTCACTACTCAGTTAGACACAGTTACCGCTCACTACGACTCCGCTAGACACAGTTACCGCTCACTACGACTCCGCTAGACACAGCTACCGCTCACTACAGCTACCGCTCACTACTCCGCTAGACACAGCTACCGCTCACCACTCCGCTAGACACAGCTACCGCTCACTACGACTCCGCTAGACACAGCTACCGCTCACTACTCCGCTAGACACAGCTACCGCTCACTACTCCGCTAGACACAGCTACCGCTCACTACTCCGCTAGACACAGCTACCGCTCACCACTCCGCTAGACACAGCTACCGCTCACTACTGCGCTAGACACAGCTACCGCTTACCACTCCGCTAGACACAGCTACCGCTCACTACTCCGCTAGACACACCTAGCGTTCACTACTGCGCTAGACACACCTAGCGTTCACTACTCCCCGACAAAGACAGATACTACTTAGCAAATTGGGGCTATACGGCTAGACACAGAAATTCATTTTTAAATTTCTCATTTAAAAACGACTTTACATACAAGTCGACTAAATCTCGGAGTGATTCTTTTTAACAGCGACTACTTTTTCTTCAAAAACAAAATCGGCTTGAATTGTACTCGAGTAAAATATTTTTCGTTTAAAAACGATAACTTTTTTCTTTTCAATACAACAAGATTTCCCTCTAAATTCCTTGTTGAAAAACGACGACGTTAATACACACAGGTGGTCCGAATCGAATCTTTAAGTTCTGTTAACAGCGACGACTTTTTTTTAAACAAATATAAGTGGATTTCATTCCAAATTCCACGTTTAAAAAATGACGATGTTAAAGAAATACAACGAATCCCACTGGGATTAAAAAACAAAAAGACAAAACGCCCGACTCACTTCATATCTTCAACCTTCGCAGTTTGACACGACTCATTCAATTTTCAACGCGGCTTTTAATTTTCCAGGTTCGACGCGAATCATTTAAAATTTCCCATTTCATCTCGACCGCATTGGTTCCATATTTAAAGCCGGAATAGCTTCTAATCGAACCCCCCCCCAAAAAAAAAAAACCGGGGCCCGATTCCCAGCGACACTCTCCGCTCTAACCAGGTTCCATCCGGTTCTCGAGAACTCAACGGCTCGACTCTCCCAAACATCTTAACTCCCGGCCTTATATTATCCCATTTATGCAAATTAATGCACGATCGAACCTGACGATTTGTCGCATTCTCGTCTCCCATCGAGTTTCGAGTTCGCACATGCAGCCCACCTCCGTGACGGCAGTCACACTCAATTTTCACAACACGCCCCCTTGATCTCATGATCATAAACTGGCTAGGGAGGTAGTATCCGTCTTTGCTAGACACACCTAGAACGCTCACCACTCCGCTAGACACAGCTACCGCTCACTACTCAGTTAGACACAGTTACCGCTCACTACGACTCCGCTAGACACAGTTACCGCTCACTACGACTCCGCTAGACACAGCTACCGCTCACTACTCCGCTAGACACAGCTACCGCTCACTACAGCTACCGCTCACTACTCCGCTAGACACAGCTACCGCTCACCACTCCGCTAGACACAGCTACCGCTCACCACTCCGCTAGACACAGCTACCGCTCACTACGACTCCGCTAGACACAGCTACCGCTCACTACTCCGCTAGACACAGCTACCGCTCACTACAGCTACCGCTCACTACTCCGCTAGACACAGCTACCGCTCACCACTCCGCTAGACACAGCTACCGCTCACTACTGCGCTAGACACAGCTACCGCTTACCACTCCGCTAGACACAGCTACCGCTCACTACTCCGCTAGACACACCTAGCGTTCACTACTGCGCTAGACACACCTAGCGTTCACTACTCCCCGACAAAGACAGATACTACTTAGCAAATTGGGGCTATACGGCTAGACACAGAAATTCATTTTTAAATTTCTCATTTAAAAACGACTTTACATACAAGTCGACTAAATCTCGGAGTGATTCTTTTTAACAGCGACTACTTTTTCTTCAAAAACAAAATCGGCTTGAATTGTACTCGAGTAAAATATTTTTCGTTTAAAAACGATAACTTTTTTCTTTTCAATACAACAAGATTTCCCTCTAAATTCCTTGTTGAAAAACGACGACGTTAATACACACAGGTGGTCCGAATCGAATCTTTAAGTTCTGTTAACAGCGACGACTTTTTTTTAAACAAATATAAGCGGATTTCATTCCAAATTCCACGTTTAAAAAATGACGATGTTAAAGAAATACAACGAATCCCACTGGGATTAAAAAACAAAAAGACAAAACGCCCGACTCACTTCATATCTTCAACCTTCGCAGTTTGACACGACTCATTCAATTTTCAACGCGGCTTTTAATTTTCCAGGTTCGACGCGAATCATTTAAAATTTCCCATTTCATCTCGACCGCATTGGTTCCATATTTAAAGCCGGAATAGCTTCTAATCGAAAAAAAACCCCCCCAAAAAACCGGGGCTCGATTCCCAGCGACACTTTCCGCTCTAACCAGGTTCCATCCGGTTCTCAAGAACTCAACGGCTCGACTCTCCCAAACATCTTAACTCCCGGCCTTATATTATCCCATTTATGCAAATTAATGCACGATCGAACCTGACGATTTGTCGCATTCTCGTTTCCCATCGCTCGGGTTTCGAGTTCGCACATGCAGCCCACCTCCGTGACTGCACACTCAATTTTTACTACATACACATTGCACATATCTTATATGCACAGCACACATTTCATATGCACAGCACACATTTCATATGCACAGCACACATTTCATATGCACAGCACACACTTTATATACATCGGACACATTTCATATGCATAGATCTTTTGTTACAATACACCAATTGCCTCAAAAAATGAAAAATATGCCAAAGTGTTTTTCTTTCTTTTCAGAAATGTTTGGTTTACTGGTTCTTTTATTTCTTTGTACTAATGAGTCACAACTTATGAAGGCCCTAAGACCATTCGAGGATTAGGGTTGATGGGTTTATTAGGTGGGCCGAGAGACGGCGTCATAATAAAAAACAGCCTATCCTGCCTTGACAGAGTACAAAATAGACTTCGTAGCTTAGTGGGGGATGCTCTTTTCTCTACCCTGCAACCTCTCTCCCACAGAAGAGACGTTGCGAGCCTGTCCTTGTTTTATCGTTGTTTCCATGGCAGATGCTCGTCTGAACTCCAATCCCTGGTCCCCTCTCGCCAATCTTTCACGAAAAACACCCGTCTAGCTGAATCCACTGTGAAAAATTTCCCCCACTCTATATCTGTGCCTAAATCAAAACGCGGATTCCATGAACAAAGCTTCTTTCTTAGAACTGCACGCCTGTGGAACTCTGTTCCGTCTGCCTGCTTCCCTCCGGACTACAACTTGGATGTCTTCAAATCCAATGTTAACAGATTACTAATGAACCGCCCTTTAAGTAAACACTTCAGCAAATCTCTTGTAAAAAAAAAAAAAAAATTGGCAACAATAGTAACACTGGTAAGGATTTGATTATTTAATGGCTCAACAAGTATTTGCTTACATTAAACTTGAAAACGACTATGTTCTAATTAACTATGAAGCAGTCCTGTAGTATTGTGTTCAACAATAGGGTAGTTTTTGGAAACAAATATTTTTATAGAAGCTCTGTTTAGTTTTAGGTACATATAGAGAACGAGAAATTATTGCTAGTTGTAGCTAAACAAGTTTTTGTTGTGAATGTTCTACAGGGGGAACTATAAATTGAAGCTCGGTCGAGCACATGCCATAAAAATAGTGATAAAGCAGAGAAAAACAAACTCATCTCTTGTGTGAGCAAGATGCCGAATAGAAGAGAAAAGGGCCTCTTCACTAAATTTTCAAAGTCAATTTTACACTCTGTCAAGGGTTGTTTGATCGGCACCTCTTCAGATGTGGCAACACTACTCCATCATAAAACGTAGTTGACATTTTTACAGGAAGAAGATGGCGTCAGGTGTGGTACAGGTTTAGGAGTGGCAAAATGATCTAATCATTTTTCCAGTGACCTTAGAAACGGATTTGATTTACGTCTTTCATTTAAAGGCCAAAGTGAAGACAATTCTCAAAAGCTTTTCTCAAAAATAGAACTATTAATTTCAATTTTAGCAAAGTCAGGAATCGTGGTGAAAGGAAGGATCATCTTAAATACATAAAAAGTTAACGGCTCTTTTTCTCTCACGGACCAGGTGCTCCAGACCCGAGGAAAGAGAATCAGAAAGATCTTGATTATTTAGGCTCGGGAAAGTGTTGCCATAGATGGTTGTGACATCTGCATAAATATCGTTAGATGTTGTTAAAATGTAATTTTGTAGAGCATTGACAGTGATCAGAAAGAAGGTGGGGCTAACTATGGATCTTTCAGACATGCTGGCGTTTATACTATATGATTCAGACGTTTGTACATCAACAGCTACTTTTATAAATCTATCAGAGAGGAAGGATTTGATGGTTGAGAAAATATTTCAAGGAAGCTGGATTAGTTTTTCATGCCAAACTATCAAAGGTATTTGATACACCAAGAGCTATCGTTCTGAAAGGGAACCCCGTGTATACACTGTTACTGTGTGATATTACAGTCAGCACATCAGCTGTTGATTTTGCGTGAAGAAATCCTGCGTAGGTTCTTTCTGATGTGGTGAGTGAGGGCCTCTTGATTTATTACAGATGTAGAAAATCGACCTTCAGTTTATTTAAATACTTATCAGGCTGACAAGATTTTCCAGTGTGTGAAGAAGCATTTCTTCTTTTACGCAATGATTGAAAAGTTTTGTAAGAATAGGAGTTAGTTCTGGTTGCATTTTTGTAAGCACTATGATTGGAATTTTGTTAGGATCAGTTGCTGTGTTTGAATGAAGATTTTTTGATAAGTTTAGTAACATTCCGGGATGGATGTTGCTCCAAGTATTTTAGTTAGGGGTGGAAACTTAGGTGCTACCTCGCCCTAATTGCAATAGTTTCATTTGATGCAATGTTATTTGCAAAAAGTATGGCCTTTTTCACACTCTTTTCTAAACATCAACCCATGCATTTATCTACCGACTTTTCTCAATCAAAACCAGAATATCTCCGCTTTGGAGTCCAAATATCACTTTATCTCAACCACACACTACATTCACTTACATTATTTTGCATAACCTACTTATTATGACGTTAAATATTATTACAATAATAGTAGTAATAGTTACCCGACGTACATGATTACGTAAACTAGTATCCATAGAACTTCTTCTATAACTTGAGTTCGACTTACTATTTATTATTAATGTCGAGAGCGAAATGACCATTTATAATGTATTAGCAAAGCGCACAATTTACAAAAATATATTCGATAAAGCCAGAACATGGCAGCCATGCAGGCCAACGGTTGTGTAAAGGTGGTCTTCAAATTTTATATATTTAAGAAAAAAAACATACTTCATAAGGTTCTTCGGTTCCCGGAAGCCGATAAATAAATAACTTGTGCCAAGAAATACATTAACTGGAAATTTCCTTCCTGCATTTACTTCTTTCTTACGTCATTCAATGATGTTTATAGTAGTATTACTACTTTTCCCTTTTACCACATTTTTAATCACTCCAACCACACTTCATCTTTCTCCTCCTACCGCTACCTATGTTTTATTCATTCCTATCCGCATTCTACCCCTCTTTCCCCTCTATCTATCTGTTTCTTTTTTTCCTCACCCTTCTACTCGTTCTGTCTTTTCCACCACTCGTTCTCACGTATCTTCCCATATCGATCGTGCATGTCTTTCTTAGTTATGATAATCGTTTTAGTATTCTTTAATGCGGAAACACTATCTATTATAAACTATCCATTGTATGTAATTAATACGAACACAAGTTGTCAGTTTACCTATAATAGATAGAAAGTTGTGGATGCATGTTATTTCCAGCAGGGTTAATGCGTAAATGACCACAGATTCAAGATATGATGAAAGTTTAGTATCTGTTCTATTTTTGGTTAGAAGGGGATAAGCCTTTCTAGATTGGCAATTTTTATTATTCCCCTGTTGTGGTTCCATAAAGTTCAGAAGATACAACTCGATAATTAGTGGAAATAAAAATATATTTAAGAGAAAAGCGATTACAACAAATGAAAAGTGTGAGTTTACGTCAGTCCGTCGTTTATGAGTGAATAATTGCTGAGACACATATTCTCCCGGTTTCTATAGTAAGTGAAAGCGTTCATTATTATCTGTAAGGTTCAACACCACAACATACCAAAATACAGAGTGCCTGTTTGGCAGGTAGATGGATATTCCCTACATTAAAATTCGACCTTGTGTTTAAACTTGCCCTTATGTGGGGTAAGCAAATACGAAGTACAATCAATAATTCGTATTACTGTTCTTTTCTTGCGTGTTATTAGCACAACGTTATAGTTGATGTAACCTTCGATCTTCTTCAGGTGCATTTTGTCAAACTCGGGAATCAGTATGTGGAACTCGGTAATCTTTCTGTCAAACTCGGGATTCTGCATTGAAGGAGAACTTTTATTCAATCACCGGGATTAGCATGTTCTCATTCCGTCAACAATGATTAGGTAGAAGTTATAAGAAACTTGCAATTGTATTTTGGGTTGCCCACATTGATAATTCAACCTCTGTTATGTATTCGCTGCGGCCGGTCGTTCAAAATGCGCTTTCCAGTCTATATAATTGTTAAAATATACTTTTGTCCCTGGTCTACGATATATGCACACTGACAGCGAGTAAAACACAAAACAGCTGCTCTATAAAATAATGTATTTATTTTACACTGATAAACAATTTTGGATTTAAAGTTATGACTGGTGTTTTGACACCTCTAAAGGTGCGTGGGGTTTATGTAGATATTGACGGTGAAAAACTATCAAGTTTGCTCTCTCTCATTCTTTCTGACCGACTGCCCGCTTTCTGTTTGTGACGATTTATATAAATATTCTTTTTCCTTGGAATATTTAATATTTCCCATTGTCTATTGTCTCAAATCTTTTGACTGATATCTTCTGAGTCAAATTATTCATTTCAATAAACAATGGTGGACAGTTCCGCATGCCACACATGAAATCCATTTGCGTGTGTGCAAGCCATCAAATGCTTCTCTTCCCGGGTCGCCTGGCAACCCAACATCCTCAGCAAAGTATAACTTTTATAACTGAATTTTACAAAGTACTCTATTAACTGCGCCACGGGTCCTTGTGGAAAATAAGACAACTTAAAGAAGCAACGCATACGCTGGGAGATTATCCACTACAAGTACTAATCAAAGCTAATATAGAATTTAATGCACACATGGGAAGCATAAATTATAAATAATGCATATATACATAGAGTAGATAGTAAAAATAATAATACGAATAATTAATAGTCATCTCAAATATTCAGAACTGTAATACAGTCGATATAATAAGCGAACTCCACATTACAGATGATATATCCATTAAGTCAATCACGTAGACTCTTTTATTCACTTTATTTTCATAGTACTCTTTCTTCTGCATAATTATATATCAACGTAACCCTAACCCTTTTTTACATAGGAGTCAGCACTTATCAATGCCCAGAGGCCACTCAAGGATAAGGGTTAATACAGTAGTCAATGGGTCAATATCGTAGTAATCGTTAGTAGTGGAAATTTGGTAAATTGGATTACTTAAGGGAACGGTTCATCAAGAATTTGTTCACATTGGACTTGAAGACAACTAAATAGTAGTCAGGTGGGAAACAGACAGATGTAAGAGAGTTCCACAGGCGTGCAGTTCTAAGAAAGAAGCTTTGTTCATGGAATCTACATTTAGGTTTAGGCACAGATAAAGAGTGAGGGAAATTATTGATAGTGGTTTCAGCTAGACGATTGTTTTTCGTGAAAGTGTGGAGAGGAGGGCATAGATTAGAGCTCAGACACACACACGAAGGGACTAAAATCAAAAAACCCTTCTCGGCCTTATTAAACCTTTAACAACACGTAGAGGACGACATAAGACTTTAGTTACGAACCAGAAAATTATCCCTTCCTACTAATATTGGATACCCCACTTCTGAAGCCCTCACACCGGGATCAGAAGCACCATGAGGCCAGTGGAATGCTTTTTAACTGACAAGAAGAGAAATGAGCGATCAATACCTGCTATGACCAGATGGAGTAACTCTGGAAATGTGGATAGAATGACCGTAAAATGCAACACTGCCTTATATATCTCTATTATCCATCAGTACATTTTAAACGATTTCATAAAGTCTAATGATAATATAAGGACAATATAACAAAAACGTGAACCACACGCTCCAAAAGACGATATACCAGTAAGGATTGTATAATTGATGAGCCTAGTTAAAATATCGTCATGTTTTATTTTAATGAACATTTCGTTCTATATCTAATAGCATAGATTAATTAATAAAAAGTATGTTCATATGACGCTTGGTTTCAACTATTTTGTTACTGATATAATTTAATCCAATAAATTATATCATCTGCTACTTGATGAAGCGTTTGCATTGCAGACGAAATGTCAGCTTAAAATCAGTTTAGTATAATTGACGAAAAATGACATTTACCGCTTCCGGTTGAATAAGGCAACAGCACACAAAAATATACGGTCCCAGTTTTATGCGATAAGATTCATACACAGATAATATTTAGAGTCGTGTGATCAAAATACATTTAATAGAATTAATCTGGCAGAATTGGTGATGATGTTTTTCTCTGAAACATCAAATTCCTTCTTCTTAAGACTGAATCGCTAACCCACAATTGTTTGCAATTGAAGTAAATTAAAATTTAATAATTATATTGTCGTCTGTGTATGTGGTTATTAATTTAATTTAATAATTATATTGTCGTCTGTGTATGTGGTTATTAATTTAATTAAATTTAATAATTATATTGTCGTCTGTGTATGTGGTTATTAATTTAATTAAATTCAATAATTATATTGTCGTCTGTGTATGTGGTTATTAATTTGATTTAATTTAATAATTATATTGTCGTCTGTGTATGTGGTTATTAATTTAATTAAATCCAATAATTATATTTTCGTCTGTGAATGTGGTTATTAATTTAATTTAATTTAATAATTATATTGTCGTCTGTGTATGTGGTTATTAATTTAATTTAATTTAATAATTATATTGTCGTCTGTGTATGTGGTTATTAATTTGATTTAATTTAATAATTATATTGTCGTCTGTGTATGTGGTTATTAATTTAATTAAATTCAATAATTATATTGTCGTCTGTGTATGTGGTTATTAATTTAATTTAATAATTATATTGTCGTCTGTGTATGTGGTTATTAATTTGATTTAATTTAATAATTATATTGTCGTCTGTGTATGTGGTTATTAATTTAATTAAATTCAATAATTATATTGTCGTCTGTGTATGTGGTTATTAATAGTTCTCATCCGACGTCATCGCCAACCAACAGATCTAATACAAAATCACCGACCCTCTTGCTTGATTTTGCACCTTGAATATTTTAAATATTTTGAATGAGAGCAATGTGCTGGAATTAGAAATTATAGGGATGTAGTAGTAGTAGTAGTAGTAGTAGTAGTAGTAGTAGTAGTAGTAAACGCTTAAGAAAAACTTCCTAAGTAAAAAAACCCTCTTTCCATCTGTTTTACTTATTTTTTAATTCATTCAAAAACTTTCAACTGCTTTAATATAATAAAAAAGAAACTAAGATAATCTGGAATTCAGCATTGAAACGCAGTTTCAATGTTATCCTTAGAGAAAGATGGATGTGATGCTATTACCTGACTTACTAACTTACTGCCGACATCAGAATTAATGAAGGAAGTCAAATACTTTGAATAGGGGTATTTGAAAAAATAAACATGACCATTTCACTACTCTCGAAGGATATTACCTCTTTATGAAACATGCAGAGGATGCTATATAGGATCTATAAAAAGCAATAAGAATATCTAGCCCTTGAGATAAGATTAGAGTGTGGATGTCATACTGCTTCTGCTAGGTACGAAAGCGAATAAAATCACGGGCATTACTTTCTTATTTTGGAAACAACATAGACGTTGCTATATCTCGTCTTATCCTTGGGGAGTTTATGGCCGATCAGCTCTTGCGACCCCCAGGTGGGAAATGCAGACGAATCCAATTAAGATTGATTTCAGGGTACGTGGTACCAGTAATCTTTCTATTCACACACACACACACACACACACACACACACACACACACACACACACACACACACACACATATATATATGTTTATGTGCGGATGGTCTCTACCAAACTACTCTGTTAATTTTAGGTCTACATAATTGAAACCCGATATATAGGGTATTTGAAACCATTTATAAACTCATTGATTATTCATTTTATGTGGTGTTTAAAATCGCAAAGCGTGTATGAACACAGTTGTAAAAATATGTAATTGTTATTTTGTATTTAAAATCATACGTGATAAAAAGTTGGTATTGATCCACATTAAAGGGAAGTTGCATTCAATTAAACTCGCTTTAAAATTGTGGACTGTGGATGAATTTAAAATACCTAAATGATATCAATAGGGACGAAAAGTTTTAATTTTGATGTTATGCAACGTGACCTATCATTTGATCGCCCGAAAGTATCTGGACGACGGCGACTAATTACGTAGACATGTGTTTTGTTGTCTGCCTGCTTCCCTCCGGACTACAACTTGGATGTCTTCAAGTCCAATGTTAACAAATTCCTAATGAACCGCCCCCTTAAGTAAACACTTCAGCAAATCTCATCACTAACTTAATGTACTTGCAATAACCCTTATCCCTGAGTGGCTTCCGGGCCTTGATAAGTGGTGATCACTGTGTAAAAAAAAAAATTTAAAAAAAAACAACATGCAACAGTGCTTCATTTTTACCTCCCTTTACTCTTGTTGTAGACCTGTTTTCCTTTCTAATATCGTTCGTAAACGATATTCAAATAGAACTGCACAAATTCACTTAGCGGTTTCTTTGATTTTGATATTATAAATGTATACATTTATGATACACGGATTCATGAACTATTTAGAGCAACCATCTATAAACCTAGCCGTTTTCTCTACCAATTCAGTGAAAAAAGAATGATTTTCAAAATTATAGAAATTGACATTTTTTTTTACTGAAGTCAGATATCGCACCATCTCTTTACTCTGTTCTATCCAGAGTTAGACGTAATTCACTCTGTTCTTTTTAGCTTCCTACAACGTAGCACGTGTGTACAGCCTTCCTCAAAAACGAATCTCACTGTTCTTCAAACGACTTGCTTGCATACAGCCCAAATATCATCTAATCCACATATGATAGCCGAGAAATTAGGTAATAGATCAGCGTTAGTTTGCGTGACCATTAAAGACAAGATAACCTGTGCGTCGCCGTTTTGGTCGTCTAGCATTTAAGCCGAGCCCTACAAGACACATAAATACGGCTTTGAGGCGAGTAAGATTCGCACTCGTTATCATTTTCTCTACACTACTCGATCTCATGATCACAAACAGGACAGACGTAAAGTGCCCGTCTTCGGTGAGTAATTCTTCAAGAAGAACGGTACAGGCTTCATCCTTATCTGCACTCTCATCAGCGGTTTAAGTTTCAATAAATACTGCGTCAGCTGGGAGGCTACTAATACTAGATTTACTATCTAGTGTATTTTCGGTACAAGACGCGCAGAATTCTCCATTCGCCACGTTTCATGAGTGACTTCCTGTTTTAACGTCACTGCCAGGACCCGTAGTTCTCACTCGATTTCTAATGGCAACCCAATTTTATTTAATTCTATATTAATGGAAACTTCCCACTATGACGTTATTTTTAGATAGTCATCACTAAAAAGTTTTACACTTATAGGTTGGACATAGATAACCTTTTCTTTCGTTTCAGAATTGACCGAAGCCCTCATTTGATGAAAAAAAAACAACAAAAAAAAACAACATTAGTGCAAAATATACGATTGAATTTGTCGTCCCTCCCGATTCCGAATACGTCAATGATTTTCACAATAAAAAAGTATACAATTAATAAACGAACAAAAACTATTAAACTCATTAAGAACTAATAAATGAAATATTTGAAAGAAAATAGTTGGAAATGTTCCAATTTTTAAAAACAAATTAATCAAGAAAGGCGGTTGTGCTCATTGGTATGGACGACGTTACTGCATAATTAAAAGGTCAACAGGCTTCTGAAAACATCTGATTTATAAATAAGAGCTATAAAATAGAGCGAGGGCTGATATTGGTAGCGTATGAAGGCAAACATTATAATGCAACAATATTTAATGCGAAATGAGTAGGTTACGCAAAATATAGGTTAGTGACTGATAATGACGTAACAATTGGAAAATCGCATTTCGGAGGTGACATAGTATAGTGAGATGTGGCAGAAATACTAAACTCTTTCTCTTTGGTTTTGTGAAACGGGACAATTGTATTTTCGAAAGAGATATTCTCTCCCCGAACGTGTCACTAAGAAATATATGTATCTAATGTACAATACAGAAATATATATTTTGGATACAAATTCCTTTCGTTTTACTGAGAAGCAACGATCTGACTAAACAACCTAACAAAGAATGCCAAATAGATCATTTCCGGCCAGCAAACTAACTTAGCATTGTCACATTGACCTTGAAGAAACGGTAATAAAACGTGTAAAGTGGCTGCACTTTAGAGCATACACATATAAATAGAGGTCTAAGAATGGCTATCACGATTCCACACAAGTTTCTGAATTCAGCGAAAATAAACCTCAACACTCAATTTTTAGTTGTTATTTCAGTTCTCAGAAGACAAAATTGTACCAGGCGCTAAGACAACGATTGCGATTGACGAGAATAATAATCAAAACTCCTCTAAAGTCCAATATTTAGAGGAGATGTTAACATAAAAACACCAGAACTAATCGTCGTACAGGGCTGTAATGAAATCCATGACCGGTCAACAACAGTATCTGCATTTTGCCAGTCGTCCTTGCCGGTGTATGCAACAAGTAAGTACATACCAGATGCGAAACCGTAAACCCGTAGACAACTGTGAATTTACAATTGTCATTTTTTTGTGTTTTCTCCGTCAAACCTTCCCCAACTTCATATGCAGCTATAGGGTTTTACTACTCTTTGTTGTATAATTCTTGCAAGTGTAACGAATAACTATTGTTGAATATTGCTAAGACTGCTGTAAAAAGGTGGGCTCTCTCTGCCGTGTTAGAAAATTACTCACACCTGATAGTATCCTGTATCTCTACAAAGCCACCATTCGCCCATGCATGGAGTATTGCTGTCACATCTGGGCTGGTGCATCTAGCATTAGTGTTTCTTTTTTAGACATGATCCAAAAAAGTCTCCAGTCTAATAGGTTTCGCACTATCAACTAAGCTCCAAATGTCTATACTATCACCAGTGTTACATAAAGGTAATTTAATGAAAATGTGTTCTGACAAATTAGTAGCACTTGCACTTCTTCGACATACATAACCACGACTAAGCCGAGAAGCACCAAAACCTCAGCCTTTACTGTAGAAGTCTTTAGATACAGGAAAGCCTTTTACTCTACTTGTTTCTTCCCTCCGACTGTTAGAATTTGGAATTTCCCCCTGTTTCCTGCTTTCCTTACTGTACAGTCGATCACAACTAACAAGACCAGCAATGCAGAACTTTAAGTGAACATGTGAACATCATCTTGCCGCTCCAATCCCTACATAGTGCCTCTATAGATATGATTCCAAATCGTACTTTCCTACGTGGAAGTGCCAATGTGCTTTGCTTGTGGCGGATAAGAATAAAAATTACATATAAGACAAGACCAACAAGAGAGGGTACGATCTTCCTGGGTTCTCTACCGAAGCCCGATTCGCTCGTCCTTCTAACTAATCACCAGCACCAGCACCAGCACCACCACCACCACCACCACCAACAACAACAACATTGTCTGATGGTTGGAGAGAAAAGAAACAGATTCTATTCGTTTCTTTTCTTTTTGCTTGCTTCTTATCACTCTCCTTTGAAAAGCAATTTTGAAAACACAAAAAATTTCATAAAAGAAGCAACCAAGAATTTGTTTCAAATGAAATCGTGCCAACGTTTATTTCACTTCATTTTTTTTATTATTATTCTATTTACTAACACATTTATTTGTTTGGGAAATGAATGATAATTTAAAAAACGCTCCCAGTAAGAATAAAATAGACTACGTTAATGTAAAATCTGTTGCCACTTAGCGTAAAAGAATTAAGCGCTCTTGGCAACTGATAATGCAAACATGAACACATAATAATTATAATTTCACTAACTTCCTAGCGTATGTAATGGTGTAGAGGGTGAAATGTCTCAGTTTGTAACACTCGGTGTGTCAAACCACTTTGATCAGCTGTGATACAACAAAGCAGCTGTTTGTGGATTGCTAGTTAGCTATGTTTATAAAGTTGAGTCATTTATCGCATTGGCGGTTACATTAAAAATCAACTACTTCAACCATTACTTTTCATTTGCATCTCCATTTGTGTCATTTAATCGCATCATTTTTACTCTCTTTTTACAATGTTTCAACTTATATTCTCTCATCCGCATCACTTCTCGCTTCATCCTTACTTCCTTTCACCATCTAAAACATTCAATGTTTGAAAAACTGAAGACGAAGGGTTATGTTGTGTTCATACTATAGAGTCAACGCCTATCAAGCCCAGGAGGCCACTCAAGGATAAGAGGTTAGACAATACAGTAATTATCTGTGATGATGGAAAATCTGTAGGCAATAATTATTTAAGGGGGCGGATTAACAAGAACTGGTTTATGTTTGACTTGAGAAAAGATGGTGCTGTAGTAAGGTGAGAAGCTGTTCGCGGTATTGTGCTCCACAAACGGGTATTCTGGGAAAATCTGCTTTGATCATGTAATTTTCGTTTAATTTTAGGCACATATAAAGAGTAAGAGAAATTGTTGATAGTGGTTGTAGTTAGGCAAGTGTTTTCCGTAAATGTTTTACAGGCGCGAATTATAAAATGAAGGTCAGTCGAGTACTTGCCATGAAAATAACAAAAGAGTGGAGATAGACTGGCAACGTCTTTTCTATGAGAAAGAGATAGTAGGGAAAACAAAAGGATATCGCCGACTAGATTTCGAGGTCAGTTTCTTAGTTGAAAAAAAAAACAAACAATTTTGTTAATTAAAATCAATCAAACATTTAGGTGGAAAAAACAAGAAAAGGTCAATTTTTCTCTTTAAATCAAGTCAGTATAGAACGTTAAACACACGTGATGCATATGATTCCAACATGATTATGCTTCCTGCCAATAACTGATGCTTGATTTCGGAAATTAACACTTTCATTCGATTTCAGAATTTCCTACATTAATTCTTAACTATCTGACTCTCACGAACTCACGAGTAATGATTATAGGAAGTGGGCGCAACTCTCACTTATTCAGAAAAATCTACTAACACCTCCTCAATCACTGGAATATTTCCCTCATATGTCAGCTCAGTTAACGAACGCGCCATACGCACCGCTCTCTCGAGTTCGGAACTTATTTTAAAAGTCGTGGAATTATCGAATATTATTGCCGAAAACTAAACAAATATGAAGTCTCTTTTCCTCCATTCAATAAAACCTTCGAATACAAAGAAGAAAAAATATCCAACTAAAATATCTTTTTACAAATATTATCCTTAACAAATACTTTAATTCTTTATGTATAAATTATGTTTAATTCTCGATATAAAAACGATCATTCATTCAACTTATTTTTCTTTTTAATTATTCGTTTGATTGGTTACATTTACCGAATGAATTATTATTACACTAACAGGGATTTATATCCTGTGCCTCCAAAGTCAACAGGGATGAGACCATTCCTGCAATGGTTCGGTTTCTATTGATTTTGCGGTGTGAGTTTAGTTCTGTGCGATTCTAGAAGGTCCACCATCTCAGATCTTGCAATCTCTCTTTGAGAACGGGTTAGTTTATTGCTAATCGTCTGGGGCGCCCTTACCGGGGAATGGCTACGGGGCTGGCCAGGCACTTTTTCCAGGTCAGAGTTCCCCTCATTTGAGGCGCGTACTTCTCAATCCCACTATCTGATTCTGGTGTCTAAGTTCTAGCAATGGGAGAGGACTCAATAGCTTATTCACACTATAATAACAGTTGGTGGATTTTGCATGAATAAATAAAAACATACATTTATATTTCGTTATTATCCTTCTCAAAATACTTACTGATTGGTTCGTATTTAGCACTTCTTCGCCTAAATTTATTCTAAAGTTTAACGGTACAAGCTATGAGTTATAGGATGTTAACGAAACTTAACGCCAGCATTATTTACAAACGACTTACATTTTTTATAATTCAACCATTTTTTAATAATAATAATAATAATAATAATGATAATAATAATAATAATAATAATAATAATAATAATAATAATAATAATAATAATAATAAAGAAAAACTTGAAACCATTAATTTAAAATTATAGTTAGCTTCATTACAAATGATAAAAGCTTACAACTCTGTCAGAAATACTGCCATTTTTATAAACCAACTTAAAACAAAGAGAAGGATACGAATGATGATTGAAGTTCAAAACTCGCTTTTTTAATTTTATGTTATTTTCGTTATTTTTCGATTTGTTTATACTGTGATATACTGTACTTTTCCTCTTAGTTTACATTTCGTCATTTTATGGTTACATGAAAACTTGCTATATATTTTAATAGTTTTAATATTATTTTCATAGTAGCACAAAAAGAATCTACTTGGTGACGGCTTCCGGTTTTGAAACCTAAATTGAAAACCTGGGTTTTTATAAAAAAAAATAATCAGTCCCATCTCTCTCTATATATATATAAAAGAAAAACGGCTGCGCGCGTTTTTGTATGTCCAAGAAAGGCTTTTTCTTTCAGCCGGGCTTCTCAACGAGATTATATTTATTTAGAACTTTTCTTATACTTCCCAGATTATAATATCTCCGATTTGCGAACTGACGTCATCTCTACATTTACTTCGATCGACTTTTAAAAAGTTCCCTTTATTCCGTCCTTTCGCGTGTTTGTTCGTCTTTTTCGTATAAATAAAGCGAAACTAATCGAAGCAAAGTCGATTTGTCGGCCTTTCCGCCGGCGCGTTCAGAAAGGCAACTAGCTTTGATCAATGTAGGGGGAACCCTTCATATCAGATAATTGCTATTCATTTGGACACTGCCAGAGCTTCCCCTATTTGTGGGGAGCTGGTTTTCCCCAACATCATTGGGAAACAAGTACGGGGCATCGATAAATTTGAACGCTTTTTCACTTCCTCTTCCGTCGTAGCGTAGCGGTAAGCTGTCAGCTTTTCTTTCACTTTCTTTTCCACCTTCGTATCGCGGGTTCAAACCTACCTACCTACTAACACATTTTTTGTTCCAAACACATGGGAAACGCCGGGCACCCCCGCTAGACATATATAAGGATGGATATTTTGAGGAGAGGGAAAATTATTAATTTACAGCAATAATTTCTCACTTATAAACAACAAAGAATCTCAAACTATATTTTTTATGATTAGAATGTTTATTTTCTGAGTTTGAACATATTTTGAGGCTTGTACAGAATTTGAACCGTTTTTTTTTATTCTAACGATTAATGACATGCGCCGCAAAGCAAACCTTAAAATAATTTAGGAAATCTGTTTGTCCTTTTTTCTTCGAAACCTCAGAATACGATAACAGATAAAACTCCCCCCCTATTATAATCGTGTTGTGTTGTGAGTTATTACAAGAATGTAATCCTGACTAATTTCTGTTTCACTTACCTTAATGCTTTACATTGAAACGGGTGTCAGCATTATTCACAACCGATCTTCTTTAAGCATTAAAAGCACTAACTATACTACTATAGCAAATTTCATTGTAAACTATGTAAATTAGTATATAGATACGCTAATTTAATGTTCTTAGTATGTTATCAATTTCTAGTCTCCTTTTTAGTAGGATCTCCCGATCATCGAGGACGCAATGTAATAAATAGATAAATAATGAGTTCGCTTTTGGGTCGCACGTGCAGCCAAAATATACCTTCTAGGTCTTCTGACTAGGAATGTCTAAAATGGCATAATGATGTTCTGGAGTTTCCATACAATGAAACTATGTAACAGACTCCTTTAAGGATAGTGAAGATAAACCGTAATAACCAGATATATTCTGACACGACATTAACCCGATTACTTAGATAAATACTCGTAGTTTTAACAAAAGGGTTACAATAATATTGCGATGTCTCCATTCAGGCTGAACGTCGACAGAATGCCAAGCAGCAATATATTGCATATGAAAGATGCCGCTGTAGAATTTCTATAGGTCCTGCTAGTAAATATTAATTCATATTCGCTTTAAATTTACAGAAGCTTTTGGCTTGTACGAAGGGTGTGCAATAAGTCATGCCTCTGACCCACTTCCAGTTGTCTGATCTAGCTGAAATTTTGCATGTGCAATGATTTATCTCTCTACGGGTTATGTGGCAAATTACAGCTCTGAAATAATTGTGGTTTCGTTTTTACTAGTGTTTGAACTGAGTCAGGTGTGAAATGGAGCCTGTTGAATGTCGAGCAGTGATCTGGTTTTTGTATTTGAAAGGACGCACACCACAGGAGACTTTTGATGAAATGAAAGAAACTTATGGTGATAATGCCCAATCATATGACCTTGTAAGACGCTGGTATCGTGAATTCAAGCATGGCCGAAAGTCTGTGAAAACAGCTCCCAGACCTGGTCGCCCCCCCTTCTGCCATTGATGAGGCATCTGTCCGTCAAGTTGAGGCTTCCATTTTGGAAGATCCGCGCATTACTATTCGCCAAATAGCCCAAGATGTCAAGATTAGTACAGGGTCTGTGGAAACTATCATTCATGACCATTTGCATATGCATAAGGTGTCTGCCAGATGGATTCCCAGGTTTCTCACACCATTCCAGAAGCAAGAACGCGTCGAGTGCTCGAGGATGAATTTGGAGATGTGTCAAGAAGATGAGTCAAAGTTTTTTAAAAGACTGATTACACAGGATGAAACCTGGGTCCATCACTATGATCCAAAGACCAAAACCTAGTCAATGCAGTGGAAGCACTTGGACCCACCACCTCTAAAGAAGGCAAGGGTGTAGCCCTCCGCTGGCAAGGTCATGCTCACAGTCTTCTGGGACCAGGACGGAGTAGTGATGACAGATTTCCTGGCAAATTACAGGAGCCTAATGTGCTTCACTTTTGAGGAAATTAGGGGAAACTACCAAAATCAAGAGGCGGGGCAAGATCAGCAAAGGTACTCTTCTCCTGTAGGACAACGACCGGTCCACAACTCGCATGTCGCCAGATCAGAAGCACGGGCGTGTGTTTATGAAATCCTCCCCATCCTCCCTACTCTTCTGACCTTGCACCTTCTGACTTTCACTTCTTCCCAGCCATGAAGTTGTTTTTGAAAGGAAAGCGTTTTCCAAATGATGCAGCCTTGATTTCTGATTTCCAACGTCGTGGTTGGAGGACCAACCTGGGGTGTTCTACAAAAACGGTCTCCAGAGCTGCATCAAACGACGGGAGAAATGTATAACTGAGTAGTTCCTATGTAGAGAAAGACTGTGCCAAGTTTCGTTGCTCTACTGCTATGGGAAGTGGGTCACTGGCATTACTTATTGCACGCCCCTCGTAAACTTAGTTTTTACTTCTTGATATATATATATATATATATATATATATTACTTCTTGATATTTATATATATATATATATATATATGTGTGTGTGTGTGTGTGTGTGTATTTGCAGGACCCGTTACCCGGCATTGCTCGTTTTTAGTCTGCTCCCTACCTCCCTCATAAAAGATCAAAGTACTTCTGTTGT